>NC_040914.2:15192001-15467587 GCF_004126475.2 Phyllostomus discolor
GAATATCTAAATATTTTGAAAGAATATAAAATGCTGAAACATTGATGGCTAAACAAGTCTTAAGTTTGCCTGCTTTTGGCTTTTTATTGAAAGGCTGTATAGTGGGTTTGGAACTGTTAATAAATATCTTGTGCTCTGTTTCTTAAAAGTGAAAGTGTGTTTGCCAACACAGGAACCTATGTTTCTAAAGGTCGTGAAATGTGTTCATGAGAGTGTCAATCTCCGAAACGCTGGTTGTCTACTTTTTTGGTTAATATTGGAAACTGTCATTTCTAAAAGTTAAAAATTCAAATTAAGTTGGAAAGCAATTGTATGGTTTTGATAATAGAAGGTATAAAGAATGGAAATATATTTTTAAAGGAAAAGGATTGAAAATGAATTGTTCTAAGGATGGTTATTTCTGGATGGGTAAAAAAGTTAGTGAACATTATAAAAATGTGCTTACAAATTGTGAAAAGGCTATAGAAGTTTATGAATGTTTCAGGTTTGTAAAGAAAAAAAACCCCAATCAGGCTCCAGATTTCCTTTCCCTCTCCAGTGACATTCTTTGGTGACTTGGGTGGGACTTGGAATTTTCATTCCACTCTTGTTTCTCCTTGTGAGTCTGAGGAAACCTACCTGTCAACTGCAGAATAAATCCTTCATCAAAATGCATGTCATCAACATGAGGACGAAAGGTAAACCTGCCTTCCTGACACGGAGTCACCCACTTACACAACCATCCCCAGGTAACGCCTACGTGAAGGGGTCCAGTGAGCCAAGACCTTATCACCCCTAACACTTGAAGGGACCCCTTTCCTTGCCCTCATTTCTCTAGCATGGAGTTGGATCTCCTGTCTGTCTGGGGTAATCCATCCCTAGGGCATCTAGCCAAGGCACATTGGTAAGACCACCCTCAAGGCAAGGAAGGGGTAAACACCCATGGGACAGACACATTTTCTTTTTGTATTTCTCTGCTGGTATAAAGTTGAACTGCTGTTTGATTGGGGTAAATCCATCTTCAGGGCCTCTAATGCCCTGGTCATTGGTAATGCCACCCTCAGAACATGGGATACACCTGTTTACAGCCTGCTGTACTATAACTCCCAGTTCTTTATCTGGAACATTTACTACACCGAATATGATCTTCTGTCACTGAGGTACTGACTTTTCTGTGAGCTAAAGCAGCCCTCATAGTGTTACAGAGCACGGGGGGGGGGGGGGGGCACAAGGCAATGTACTATTACCCAAAAGGAACCCCCCAGGTTTGCTATGTCTGCCACCAGAGAAAAGACGTCTCTCAATGCCAGAGATTTGTGAAAAGGAAAGGAAATGTTTATTTAATGCTCTACAGACTTAAAGTAGTGACCTAATGTCTTCATCAAAATCCCAACATCCCTTAAAACACCCACAAACACACAGTCCTTCCTTCCCGCTTTGCCCAGTCTGGGGTACCGTATCTCAGGAAAAGAAATAGAAGTCCGTGGCTCAGGCAGCCCAGGACTTCCCAGTAATCCATCTTGGCTGGTAGGCCTCCCTCGGTTCCCAGCACCATCAGCTGTGTCGCTGGGATCTCTGCTAAAGCCAGGTTAGTTCCTCCTACTAAAGTTGCAGGGGTCCCCACTCTGGCAAAGCCGAGAGACTCTCCTTTCTATTGCCACAGCCGACTGCTCCTCTCTGCACAATGGCTGAAGGAGTCTCCACTCAGCCAAAAGTGCATGGTTCTCCCCTCAATGGCTGCCATGTCTTGGTTTAAATCCTTGGGCCAATCTTCCTCCGCAGCCCCATTTCCAGCTCCTCCCACAATTGGCTATACTTGCCAGCACTCTCATATCCTTCCAGCTTTACTGGGCTGCCATTGTGAGTCTGGGCAGGCATGGCCCCATGGCATGAAACCAATCTTCTCCAAGCTCCCATGCAGGCACTGTAACTCGAGGGACCTGCCCCCAGTTACATCTTGGTGGGGAAGTTACTTCCATCCCCCTGGCTCAGAGCATGGCCACAGCTATTTAACATATCTATGTAACCAGTTAAAGGTTATAGATATGTTAGATGACCACACCAGAGGTTAGCTGCAAAGTTGTTGCTATAGGAAACAGCCCTTAATGGCCCTGCTCTATGTGTCCCTTCCCCCAATGCACACCTGTTGGGGGGTGGGGGGTGAGAACATCCTAATATTTCCTGGACACCCTGAGTTCTGGACCCCATTCCAAATCTTATTTGGGGCCCCCCTCTTGGCTGCACCCTGTTACAATAGTTTCATGTTTGTTTTATAAGAGTTCTAGAGAGCCAAAACAGCTCTTCCTGGGCTCACACCTATCCAATAAGGTATCTAATGAGCTCAAGCAGCCCCACCTAGGCTCTCTCCTATTGCTTAATTCCTTAGATTGGAGCCAAGATTTCCTTTGTTTCCACAAATCATTCACAGTCTTTGAAGTCTCTCACTGAGAGTCTTGACCAGCCTTTCTACTGGGTATTAGGAATGTTAACAAGACAGAGGTAACTAAAGAAAACAATGTCACTTTAAAACCTTAAGCACCTAAAGTTACCCTTGCATGACATCACCCTCTTTCTCAGTTTTCTTAAAAGTTGTCACAAGCAAGCCCTGGCTGGCATAGCTCAGTGAATTGATCACGGGCTGGGAACCAAAGTGTCTCAGGTTCGATTCCCAGCCAGGGTACACTCCTGGGTTGCAGGCCATAACCCCCAGCAACTGCACATTGATGTTTCTCTCTCTCTCTCTCTCTCTCTCTCTCTCTCTCTCTGCCCCTCCCTCCCTCCCTTCCCTCCCTAAAAATAAATAAATAAATAAATCTTTTAAAAAAAAAGTTGTCACAAGCAACTGAATAAAATCTTGTGCCTTCTCTACAAAAATTAGTCATTCAGATTATGTGTATTGCCATTATGTGAAGTGTGTTCATCGGTGTATTTTGTGTGGTGCACTTTCTGCCTCTGGATGTCATAACTAGAATATAATATTTTATTCATCTGAAGATATTAAATACTTATATAAATTAAGCAGGGTCCTGTGATCTGGGTACAATATTTAATATTAAAATGGTTTTAACTTTGAGTAGTGTCTTTTAGAGTAGTTACTATACAATATGTGTTTGTTTTATCTGGGTTTACAAAAAGTTTATGTCATTATCTTTCAGTTGAGTTTGTTTAAAAACACCCCAAAGCTTAAATCTTAAGAAACATTTTTAATATATTTTATTGATTATGCTATTACAGTTGTCCCATTACCGCCCCCTTCATTCCCCTCCACCCTGCACACCCTCTCCCACCCACATTCAGTTTAGTTCATGTCCATGTGTCATAAGTTCTTTAGCTTCTACATTTCCCATACTATTCTTACCCTTCCCCTGTCTATTATCTACCTACAATCTATGCTACTTATTCTCTTTACCTTTTCCCCCTCTCTCCTCCTCCCACTCCCCTGTTGCTAACCCTCCATGTGATCTCCATTTCTGTGGTTCTGTTCCTGTTCTAGTTGTTTGCTTTATTTTTGTTTTTGTTTTAGGTGTGGTTGTTAATAATTGTGAGTTTGCTGTCCTTTTACTATACATGTTTTTTATCTTCTTTTTCTTAGATAAATCCCTTTAACATTTCATAAAATAAGGGCTGGGTGATGATGAACTCCTTTAACTTGACCTTATCTGAGAAGCACTTTATCTGCCCTTCCATTCTAAAAGAAAGTTTTTCTGGATAGAGCAATCAGGGATGTAGGTCCTTGCCTTTCATGACTTGGAATATTTCTTTCCAGCCCCTTCTTGCCTGCAAGTCCTCTTTTGAGAAATCAGCTGACAGTCTGATAGGAACTCCTTTGTAGGTGACTGCCCCCTTATCTCTTGCTGCTTCTAGGATTCTCTCCTTCATTTTCATCTTGGGTAATGTAATTATGATGTGCCTTGGGGTGTTCCTCCTTGGGTCCAACTTCTTTGGGACTCTCTGAGCTTCCTGGATTTCCTGGAAGTCTATTTCCTTTGCCAGAATGGGAAAGTTCTCCCTTATTATTTATTTGTTCAAATGAGTTTTCCACTTGTTGCTCTTCCTCGTCTCCTTCTGGTACCCCTATAATTCAGATGTTGGAATGTTTAAAGATATCCTGGAGTTTCCTAAGCCTCTCCTCATTTTTTTGAATTCTTATTTCTCCATTCTTTCCTGTTTGGTTGTTTCTTTCTTCCTTCTGATCTACTCCGTTGATTCGAGTCCCAGTTTTCTTCCCATCACTATTGGTTCCCTGTGCATTTTTCTTCATTTCACTTAGCATAGCCTTCATTTTTTCATCTAATTTGTGATCAAATTCAACCAGTTCTGTAAGCATCCTGATCACCAGTGCTTTGAACTGTGCATCTGATAGGTTGGCTATCTCTTGGTTGCTTAGGTGTATTTGCTGTGGAGCTTTGATCTGTTCTGTTTGTGCCATTTTTTTATCTTGATGCACTTGTTATGTAGTAAGAGGCAGAGCCTTAGGTCTTCACCAGGATGGGGTACCCCAGTCTCTGGGTTGTGACGCTGTATGTGGGGGCAGGGTCCGAGAGGGGACAATGGTGCTTGCTCCACTCGCCCTCAAACCTCAGTCCCTTCTGCTGCTTCCCCTGAGAAAACTGGGTCCCTCTGGTGCCAATTCCCATGTGGGTGGGCTTGTGCACCCCATGGGACTTCCCAACAACCTCTCCTGTGAGGCTGGGAGTCTCTCTCTGTGCCTCAACCCCCACAGGTGTTTTCAATCAGTGCCCTGAGGCTCCATTTCCTGGTGCTGGGATCCTGGGTTGTACCCAGTGCCTTACTTCACAATTGCTGCCTCTCTGAGTCCTCTGGTTGCCACCCCTTGGCCAAAGTCTGCCAGCTGCTTCTTGTGTGCCCAGGGTCAAAAAACAAAAAAAGGACCAAGTGAAAGAACAGATCAAAGCCCCAGAAAAAATACAACTAAGTGATGAAGAAGATAGCCAACCTATCAGATGCACAGTTCAAAACACTGGTAATCAGGATGCTCACAGAATTAGTTAAGTATGATAGCAAAATAGAGAAAAAAGTGAAGGCTATGAAAAGTGAAATGAAGGGAACCAACAGTGAAGGGAAGGATACTGGGACTCAAATCAACAATTCGGAGCAGAAGGAAGAAATAAACATTCAACCAGAACAGAATGAAGAAACAAGAATTCAAAAAATGAAGAGGCTTAGGAAACTCTGGGGAAACTTTAAATGTTCATACATCCAAATCATAGGGGTGCCAGGAGGAAAAGACGAAGAGCAAGAAATTGAAAACTTATGTGAAAAAAATAAGGAAGGAGAACTTCCCAATCTGGCAAATAGATTTCGAGGAAGTCCAGGAAGCTCAGAGAATCCCAAAGAAGTTGGCCCCAAGGAAGCATACACCAAAGTACATCATAATTACATTATCTAAGATTAAATATAAGGAGAGAATCTTAAAAGCAGCAAGATAAAAGGAGGCTATTACTTACAAAGGAGTTCCCATTAGACTGTCAACTGACTTCTCAAAAGACCTTACAGGCAAGAAGGAGCTGGAAAGTAGTATTCAAAGTCATGAAAGGCAAGGACCTACATCCAAGATGACTCTAACTAGCAAAGCTATCATTTAAAATGGAAGGGCAGATAAAGCACTTCCCAGATCAGGTTAAGTTAAAGGAGTTCATCATCACTAAGCCCTTATTATAAAAAAGATTTTTAAAGTATGAACAGTAAAATGACAACAAATTCACAACTATCAATAACCAAACATAAAAAAAAAAACTAAGCAAACTAGAAAGGAATAGAATTACAGAAATTGAGATCACATGGGGCGTTACTAGTGGACAAGGGGAGAGGGAAGAATGAGGGGAAAATTACAGGATATAAGAAGCATAAATGGTAGGTACAAAATAGACAGGTGGAGATTAAGAATAGTATAGGAAATGAAGAAGCCAAAAAACTTCTATGTACCACCCGTGGACATGAACTAATGAGGAAGGGGAATGCAGGTGGGAGGGGATATGTAGGGTAGAGGGGAATGAATAAAAGGGTAAAATAGGCAACTGTAATAGCATAATCCATAAAATATATTTAATCAATAGCAACAATGAAACCAACAAATAAGTAAAAACCAACATCAATAAACTCTCAAAGAGAGTCAGACACACAGATACAGAGAACAGTCAGATGGTTGCCAGAGGGGAGGGCACCTGGGAGGCTGGGGGGAAGTGAAGGGACCAGAGTACAGATGGGCAGTGACAAAACAGTCACAGGGATGGAGAGCACAGCACAGGCACCAAGTCAGTAGCGCTGCAGCAGCTGTGCACGTGGCTGCGTGTGTACTGGGACACTCTGTAAAGTGCGTGTGTGTCCAACCACTGTGCTGTCCACCTGCAACTAACACAAAATAATATTGAAGGTCAACTGTACTGACAGTCAGGGAAAGACCTGTCTGCTCATCTCTACAGGGCACACAGCTGTGCTTCAGGCATGGCTTCCTCATCTCTGTCTAGAATTCTCTGCTCCTGAGGTCACAAGGACCGAGGCGTTTCTAGAACTCCACAGTGGCACTCAGTTCTCACTCTTTGCATTGCCAGCAATGAGGACACACCCATTCTCTTTTCCTACCGTCCCCTCCCCACCCTCACCCCCTCCCAATTCCCCTACCTCTCCCTCCTCACCTGGTTTCCCCTACTGCCTATGGGAGGCCCCCACTCCTCCTGCTCCCCCACCTCACCAGACCAAGCTCCCATCTCTCAAATGCAGAGCCCCTCCTCCTCCCTTAGGAGCCTGCAAGGCCTACAGCCTCCACAAGATCCCTGAGGTCCCCAGCTCCCCCTGCCCTGCCAGTCCCATTTCCCTTCCCGCCCTCCACCCTTTCCTCCAGGACTGCATGTCCATTTTACAATCTGCCCATACCCTGACACCCATGTCCCACCTTTCTCTGGCCTCAGTCCACCCCAGCAGAAGGTGCTTTGACCCCTGCATCCCACCTGCACAGCCTCTTCCTCCCACCATCTCACCTCTCTGGGGCCCACCTGAAAACTGTCCCCGGTGCCAGGAGTCCCAGTCCATGGAGACACAGACCTCTTGGAGCTTCGTGAATCAGGCACCTGCTGGATGCAGGGAGTGCAATAGGCTGGGTGGCTGCTACAGGTAACCTGGTGGGCCCTGCAGCTCTATATGAAGCCTCCTTCCCCACAGTGAGTTCTCAGCCATCTCACTGCCTGGCTCCTGTCACCAGGTGGATGGCCTTCCTAGACACTGGTCCACCAGCCAAAGAAAATGTAACAGGCACCAGAGTGTCCACACTTGACCCGCCGGCCTCTCCCAGTGGCCATTAGAAGAGGGTGGCTGGGCTTGTTCGACTCAAGGCAGCTTTCCCCACAGGTCCCTTCTCCTCCACATGACCCAGCACAGTCCCTTCCTTCAAAAAGAACAACAGTGCCCTGTTCCTGGCATATACCCCATTCCCCAAACCAGCCTGCCCACGGGACAGTGACTTGGGCCCTTTAGCAAAGCAAGGACTGCCTGAGTGGGTGGAGCAGGGGCAGTGGCAGTGGGAGGACAGGTGAAGCCCTGCCTGAGGTACTGGAGCCTGGAGGCTGGGGGAGGGCTGAGTCCCCTCTGAGGCAGAGCATCCTGTTCACTGTGCCCCTGGGCACTCAGGGGCAGTGCTGGCTCTGCAGTGGACCTGGCCCTCAGCTTCCTGCCAAGTCAGGACCATGTTCTCACAGCCTTACTGCAGGCAGCATTAGTCACTTAGGGAGAAAGCTGCAGGTGGAGGTGGAGGCTGTCTGGAAGAGCCTCTCTGAGGCCTCCAAACACACACACCCTCCTTCCCTCCCTTCCCTGCAGGCCCCAGGGCACCCAGGGCTACTCCTGTTTCCCAAATTTGTCAGAAGCAAGGACAGACCAGGCTGGCCAGAAACCAAGGAGTCTACCTTTAAACTCTTCTGGCTTCCCATCTGGGCCAGATAGCTCAAGATAGGCCAGCCGAAAATTGACAGCACATCCTTCTTGTAGGGTGAGTCCTGGGTTGCTGACTGAGTGAGGGGAGGGGGTGGCCTGAAAACTCACACACCACAAGGCTGCCTGCCCCCTCCAAAGGCTACATCCTAGGCTGCCTTTTCTGACCACAGCCTGAGGTGCTCAAGGTCTAAAATTGTACTCTCTCTTGGCCCCTGTAGAATTCTCGGTCTTAATAACCGCTTTCCTGTGGTGAAGTCAGGTGCTGAAGACACACCCTGCAACTGGAACCCCCTTCTCCAGGATCAGCAGGGTTTGAAGAGCTGGGGAGCATGATTTTTATGGCTGATGATGTGGAGTTTGCAAAATATTATTAAGTGAATGCATTCTGCCTAGAAATGCCAACCTTGAGCTCTAAGCTCCAGTGTCAAGTGCAGGTGGAGAACCAAATGGAGGAAGAGTTAAGGACCCCGCTCAGCAAGACACTCCATCAGCAGCTGGACCCCATTCTCTGTCCCTCCACCTGCTCCAGGAGTTACGTTCTACCGCAAGAGAAGCCCCTTCCCTTTGTAGCTGTGGTCCATCAGGCACTGGCATCTCAGACAGGACTAAGCAAGGACAGACCTGTGCAGTGTCCACCCAAGGAAGGAAATGATGACCCAGCTCCCTGGGGTCACAGCTGCATCCTCTAGAGTTCCCCAGTCCCCTGCCCAGGGCAAAGGTGTGGCTAGGTCCTCAGAGCCTCAGCTCAGACCCTCAGACCCAACCCCAGGGCTGCAGGGCAGTGCAGAGACCTGGGGAAGAAGCTTTGGGGAGGGTTCATGGTTGGCTAGTCTAATCTTTCAGACTTGCCCTGTCAGGACAGCCATTTTACCCACACATGGGAAGGTGGGGACCATGTCATTGCCTACTTTCCTTCCCATGTGCTACTTGGGAACAACATTTTAAGAACTTTTCAGAAAGACCAGGCCCTCTGACTGACAGTGGAATTGTTGACAGAGAACTGGAAGAGATGCACCTGGAGTCCAGGTTCCCATAAACACACAGTCACAGTTGGAGATTTTATTTCCTCCCACCCAGAATGACATTCCTCAGTTTTCTGAGACAAATGAAAAAGAGCCAAGGTCATAAGAGGCCATGGAGTGCTTCTGGCTGCCCCAGTGCTGTGAAGGGAGGACAGCTGCTGGGAAGACCAAGACCCTCCTCAGAGCCCTGGCCTGGCCTGCTGCTTCAGGTCCCAAAGAGTTTCCTATTTCCCAGAGCTGGTAGAATGAAGCCAAAAGACTATCAGCAGTCCTCACAGACTCTGTCCCTCATTCCACTGTCTCAGTACCAGTGAACCTTCCCATGACTCTCCTTCAACTGAGACACCATCAGGAAATGGCAAATATTTTTTATGATGGTAGAAAATATTGGTTAAAACCATTTCACAGAAACACAGGGCAAAAGATTTGGGTATGCAGGGCAGGCTCAACCACTTCTGGGTGCTGTGACTACCCATAGATAATTTTGATTGTTCTTATGTATGTTATAATGAATAAATGGCATTAAATGATCTTTAGTAAAGCAAATTGATTCCTATGAGCCCATCCTGACAGCTGTAATTGGCCATTCAGAAGGCCCTTGCCTGAGGTGGTACACAACCCACCCTATTATCAGAATAAGAACGACTAACCACATTTTAAAGAATTCAAACATCTTGCTCATCTCAGTATGTTTGCTTTATTTGGTGGTTCCATCAGCATCTGTGCTACACGATTTACAGATTTTGACAAATCAGCATTAACCTTCTCCTAGATGAGGCTTTGCCACACAATTTCCTCTGAATGAGTCAGGGGAAGACTGTTTCACTGGCTGACATTTTTACCCAGAATCCACAGAACACCAGTTCTTTTTATCACACACTGAATTTGTATTTAATGTTAAGGCATAAGGCCAGGACTAAAATCACAGTCATCTCATTCAAGGAAACCAATTTAAAAAATTTGTTCAATTTGTGTTGAATTTGCTAACACATTCTGTAAAAATTGATCAACTAACTTAGGAGACTAGGGAGACAAAAGAAAGAGCAGGAAACACTTTCTGGCATGGGACAGCTAGCTCAGTTTACTCCAAAAGAGTAACCACTTCTAACCATTTACAGAGAAGCATCAGAGGAATCATAAATACTGATGACTTGCCAGTTAGCCTCCAGCCAAACCACTTAATAAGCCTTGAGTGACACCTTGAATGATAGCTCCATAGGGTTCTAGGAATTTATTTTGAGAGGTAAAATGAGAAATTCATTGGTAGGCATTGCCCTAGAATCAAAGTGTGTTACAGACACCTGGTTTCTATGAGCTGAGGTCACCACTTTGAAGCACCCCTGGCCATCTGAACCTCTCCTGCAAGTAGGACCTGTGCAGGCTTGCTGCTGCCCACAGGATGTCCCTTTCCAGGACTCAGTCCTGGTCACTGGCTCACCATAAAGGCTCCTCCACATATTGGCTTGACCTTCCATTGGCTTTTGGGACTTTTTGTTCTGCTTCCTCTCATCAGTTCCTTTGTGTCTTCATGGGTTCTAGTCTCTGTGCCACCCCTTTCCATAGTGCTCTTCCCAGAGTTTCCTGCTTGCTCTTTCCCTCACACAGGGCATGGTCTCACACAGACCCACCAGCTTCCTCCTCTGTCCTTACAATGAAGACTCCCCACTCAGCATCTCCCTGGGTGGGCCATCTCCTTTGAGACTCCAAACCCACAGATCCCAAGTGGAATCACCTTTCTCCCAGCCCGATCCTGGAACTCCACTCATGTTGCATCTGCTTTTGACATTTCCCCATGATCCATCTAGTCCCACTTCCAAAAACAACAGAGCCACACTTGACTTCATGTCATTCTTCCTCTCACCCACTTCATTACCTCCCCTGGCCTGTTGGTTTTCCCCCAAACACTCCTGGAATGAGCATTTCCTTCTTTATGCCTCCTCTGCCCTCACTTCAGGCAGCACATCCTCCAAAAAGTATAAAGAATGTCTTATTCATCTTTGTGTCCCAAATGCTGTGCACATAGCAGGTCCTCTGTCAATGTTTTTTATTACTGAACTGGAACATTGAATTTAAAGGTGGGCTTTTCTGAAATGAAAAGTTAGTTTCAATATGTCCTCAGGGTCAAACTCATTAAACCCTACTCTCTCTGCTTCTGCACAACTTTATTCTGTTTCTATGACATAGGTATTAAAAGCCTGAGGGTAGTATTTGTTCTCTGTGGCTAGGAAGACTTTGATTACAATACACCCATATGGTTGTAACTGAATTGTATCTGCCCATTTTACAGAATTGTTGAAAAACAGGGTTCCCCACAATGCCATCTTCCTCGCACATGTAGTGTTTCCTTTTGTGTGTAGTTTCCATTGGTGTGTCCAATGTTTCTTTATTAGCATAGTTGCAACCATAGAAAAAAATTCTACCCACCCGAATATATTTTGTTAAAGTTATATACATAGTTCATGTATTATTCCACTTAGCTAAAAACTTAATACAATTCTCTTATACAAGGTATACCATAATTAACCATAAACTTCTCTTCTTGTAAGCACAATGTTTTCCATTCACATATCCTGCATATTTCCATTCTTACAGTATTTGTTCCTTAAGTGTTTTCAGTGAGTTTGGGACTTGTTGAAAACATTTTAGGTTAATGACCTGCCAAATATAGACTACATGAATATTTTTAAATTCTTCAATTGCACCCCAAGTGGTGGGGAGGACTGGAGGCTTCTCCCTGGCTCATGAGCTGCAATGAGTCTGAGGATCGTGGCACATAGAAGAAAGGTGACTACATTGCTAGTACCCTGGCTCCATCCTCTCTGAGTGTTCCTCTTGAACACCCTGCCACCACCCTTCCAGCTAAGAGCTCTGGGAGTGCTTGGAGGCCAGAAGGTGAGCTGTGGGGAGAGACAGGAGTCATGCACCAGATATGAGGTAGTGGAGCTGCAAAGGGTCCATGGGTACATGATTTTGGATAAATATGTGCACTTTTGTAACTTTAGACCTCCTTATACATTTTTCTGTAATTATAGACCTGTGCCTTTGGACGTAAATGTGTTTCTGTGAATATGAGTGAAAGCATAAGCATGTGTGAGGGTATGAGTGTGTGTGTGCCTTTGCATCTCAGGGTGGGTGTGGATGATTATGACCATGAACCCATGCAGGGTTGAGGAAAGACCACAATACACAGCCCCTCATTCTGGACCCTGGGACTGGACTTATTGGGCAGAGCCCCCTCTGTGCCAAGCTGGTTTCTTACCCACTACAGGCCCCCTAGAAGTCAGCTCAGAAGGAGGGATACCTTGGTAGAGAAACTAACAAGCAGAGATGTAGAGTTCCATCAGCTTTCACTGCCTGAGCCCCTCAGGGAAACAGGAGACTGAGCTGGGGCTGGGGTGGTGCCGGGCCCAGGACCACTCACTCTAGTGTCCTGAGGCAGGCCACTTCTGATATGTTGCAGACTGTCACACATGTGGGCAGCCAAACCCACCTGAAGTAGCTCACAGTCCCTGTGTCTGACCATGGCCTGGGATCCTTTTCTTCAACATTTGGTCACCGTGGTGTCAAAATTGAGGTGCCTGCCAGCCATTAAAGAGGAAGAGAGGAAAAGTACTGAACTCTTCCCCAGGTATATTCTCTGAGGCCAGGTAGCTCTGCAATGAAGGGGTTGTGTGCACCCATTTGTCCAGGTGGAGGAAAGGGGGTTCCCATGTGTACCCCTAGAGCCAGAGAGCAGCTGTGCATACTGGGCACAGTCAGCTAGAAGCAGGGACCTGGGCCAAAAACCCAGCAGGACACTGTCCTTCCCAGAGGGGTGAGTCAGGGACAGAAACCCTCAGACTGAACAGAAGGGCCAGTCCACAGAGCTCCCTAACTGACCTACAGTGGCCAGTTCATTCATTCTTGTATGGGGACTGTATGGTTTTAATCCCCATAGCCCTGGGCACCCAGGAGAGAAGACCACATAATCCCCATCCAGGGGGCAAAATGGGACCTCCCGAGGAGCACCTGCCTCTTGCCCAGACCGAGACAGCAGGCCCCTGAAGCACTGAGTAGGGGCCAGGATCGGGGTGGGAACGTGGAGCCTGGGGATTTGGCTCACTAGCCTCAGACTGACCAAGGCTGCATTTTCCCTCTGCTTCTGGCCTGTGTCCACCTTCCCTGGCACCAAGATCTCAGGGTGGGGCTTTCAGAGGAGATTCATGCTATTAGCAGCTTTCGGTCACGTCACATTTGGAAGTCTATTTCCTCACATTTGGTCTCCAGACCTACGTCCTCAAGGTCCTGGGTCTAATCAACAGAGCCAGGGGTTGAGAGAGTGGCTAGGTGAGAAACCTCCAAGTTCTGTCTCTTGAGTGAAAAGGTATCAGCTTTGTGTTCTAAAGGGTGCAGAGAAGCCACAGCCAGGGCAGTCAGGCCCCCAAGGCCCCTCAAATGTAGTGCAAGTGCCAAGGCTGGCACCCTATGGAAGCAATTGAATATGTTAGGTCTGAAAGGGAAAGTTTCTTTTTATATATATATATTTTTATTATGTTATTACAGTTGTCCCATTTTCCCTTCACTCCCCTCCACCCTGTACACCCTCTCCCACCCATATCCCCCCTTTAGTCATGTCCATGTGTCATACTTATAAGTTCTTTAGCTTCTACATTTCCCATACCACTCTTACCCTCCCCCTATCTATTTTCAACCTACAATCTATGCTACTTATTCTCTATACCTTTTCCCCCTCTCCTCCTCCCTCTCCCCTGTTGCTAACCCTCCATGTGATCTCCATTTCTGTGGTTCTGTTCCTGTTCTAGTTGTTGGCTTAGTTTATTTTGGTTTTGCTTTAGGTGTGATTGTTAATAATTGTGAGTTTGCTGTCCTTTTACTATACATGTTTTTTCTTTATCTTCTTTTCTTAGATAAGTCCCTTTAACATTTCATAAAATAAGGGCTTGGTAATGATGAACTTTAACTTGACCTTATCTGAGAAGCACTTTATCTGCCCTTCCATTCTAAATGAAAGCTTTCCTGAATAGAGTAAACTGGGATATAGGTCCTTGTCTTTCATGACTTGGAATATTTCTTTCCAGCCCCTTCTTGCCTGTAAGGTCTCTTTGGAGAAATCAGCTGACAGTCTGATGGGAACTCCTTTGTAGGTGACTGTCCCCTTATCTCTTGCTGCTTCTAGGATTCTCTCCTTCGTTTTTACCTTGGCTAATGTAATTATGATGTGCCTTGGTGTGTTTCTTCTTGGGTCCAACTTCTTTGGGGCTCTCTGAGCTTCCTGGATTTCCTGGAAGTCTATTTCCTTTGCCAGAATGGGGAAGTTCTCCTTTATTATTTGTTCAAATACGTGCTCAATCTGTTGCTTTTCCTCTTCCCCTTCTGGTATCCATATAATTTGGATGTTGGAATGTTTAAAGATGTCCTGGAGGTTCCTAAGCTTCTCTTCATTTTTTTGAATTCTTATTTCTTCATTCTTTCCTGCTAGGTTTTTCTTTCTTCCTTCTGGTCCACTCTATTGTTTTGAGTCCCAGTTTCCTTCCCATCACTATTGGTTCTCCGTGCATCTTCCTTCATCTCTTTTATGGTAACCTGCATTTTTTCATGTAATTTGTGCCCAAAATCAACCAATTCTGTGAGCTTCCTGATCACCAGTGTTTTGAACTGTGCATCTGATAAGTTGGCTATCTCTTGGTTGCTTAAAAGGATGAGTTCTGGGGCTTTGATTTGTTCTTCTGTTTGAGCCATCTCTCTCTCTCTCTCTCTCTCTATCTTTTTTTTTTTGGTCTGATCACTCCTGTTACAGTGAGGGGTGGAACCTTAGGTGTTCACTGGGGCTGGGAACCCCAGTTGCTAGATTGTGACATTGTATGTGGGGGTGGGGGTGGGAGGGAACAATGGCGGCAGCCCCACTCTCCTGGGATCTCAGTCCCTTCCCTGGGATCCTGGGCTGCGCGCTCTGCCCTGGTCCACAATCGCAGCCTCACTGGGTCCACCAGGTGCCGCTTGTGTACTCAGGGTCTACCCGCTGCAATCTTTCGTGCCCCTGACTGGTTGCCTTAGGCGTCCAGCTCTCCCCGCACTCTTTGTGCTGCAACCCACACTTGTCTCCACCCCTTCTACCAGTCTGGATGAACGGGTTTACTTCAACTTCTTGGCTGTCCAACTTCCATTCTGATAAATTCTCTGTCAGTTCTGGGTGTTATTCTGCCTCTAAATTGTTGTCCTAATCTTGGTTGTGTGTGGAGGTACGGTGCGTCCACCTATGCCTCCATCTTGCCAGAAGTCCTCCGGGAAAGTTTCTAAGGTAGACAAGGAAAGCACCTGCCTCAGGGAACAATGTGGGCAGGCAAGGAGGGTGAGGCCAGATGGGCTGACTGGAGCCTGGCCTGGCACCTCTGGGGTCACAGGGTGCATTAGGATACCTGTAGTTGTGGCCTCAGAAACCTAAGTCAGGGGAGTCTAAAGCCAAGCTTGTGTGGGAAGAACATGGTACTGCCACCCCTAGAAAACCCAGGTACCAGCTTTCCCTCCCCATTCCTGCAGTCTTCCATCCCCCCATTGCTCACAGCAGGGCTTCAACTCTCTCCTGCTGCCACAGCCTCCCCGGCCCTGGCAGCATTTGCTGTGCTGAAGGGACTCCCAGCCACTGTCTCCTGTCTCCCAGGGAGACTGAGGTGCCTTAGTCATGAAGCTTCAAGATCCCTGGTGCCCAATGACAGGAATTCCAGGCCTAGGGGACAGTTTGCAGCACAGCCCAAGGAAGGGGGGTGGCAGTGGGAGGTGACTAAGCAAGAGGACAGTAGTGGCAGGTAAGCTGTCTGCCCAGGTGCCTAGGGCCAGAGAAGGGCCAGAAGGGGGGCTATAGGCAAAGGAAGAGTGAAGAACAGAGAGGGAGGCCAGGCAAAGAGGGTGGAGGGAAGGAAGGGAAGGGGGATTGGCAGGGCACGGGGAGCAGGGGACCTTCGAAGGCTGCAGGTCTTGTGGGCTCCCAAATGTGGAGGGGGCCCACTGGTGAGGATGGGAGGTTGGTGGGGTGAGGCAGGGGAGCAAGAGGGGCCAAGCCTAGGGCCCAAAAAATAGTGTTGGGATAACAAACAGCCACATGCAAAAGAACAAAACTACATCCCTATTTCACAACATACACCCAAAAAATCAACTCAAAATGCATTAAACACTTGCAAACAAGACCAGAGACCATAAACTCCTCTAAGAAAACACAGGCAGTAAGCCTCTCAACATCCATCTTGGGCATAATGTTTTGGATTTCACACCAAAAGCAAAGGCAACAAAAGTACAAATAAACAAGTGGGACTGCATCCAACTGCAAAGCTTTTGCAGAGCAAGGGAAACTAACAACAAAATGAAAACCAGTCTATCAAATGGGAGGAAATATTTGCAAGTTATATATCTGATAAAGGATTAATAATAAAGATATATAAAGAACTCACACAACTCAATTGCAAAAAATAACAATCTGACTAAAATATGGGCAGAGAAACTAAATAGACATTTTTTCAGACAAGACATCCAAATGGCTAACAGATACTCCAAAAGGTGCTCAACATCATTTATCATCAGAGAAATGCAAACCAAAACCACAATGAGATGTTACCTTACACTTGTTGGAAAGGCTATGATAAGGAAGACAAGCCCCTTATCATGGTGTGGTTCCGTGAACTGAGTGCCAGCCTGCAGGCCAGTTCAATTCCCAGTGGGACACATGCCTAGGATGTGGACCAGGCCCACAGTTAGGGTGTGTGAGAGGTAACCACACATTGAAAAAATAAAAATTGATGGTCTCTTTCTGCCGCCATCTTGGTTCCACGTTCCCTTCACAAAATGCCTGGTGAAGCCACAGAAACCGTCCCTGCAACAGAGCAGGAGTTGCCACAGCCCCAGGCTGAGACAGGGTCTGGAACAGAATCTGACAGTGATGAATCAGTACCAGAGCTCGAGGAACAAGATTCCACACAGGCAACCACACAACAAGCCCAGCTGGCAGCGGCAGCTGAAATTGATGAAGAACCAGCCAGTAAAGCAAAACAGAGTTGGAGTGAAAAGAAGGCATGGAAGGCTATGTCCAAACTGGGTCTTTGACAGGTTACGGGAGTTACTAGGGTCACTATCCGGAAATCTAAGAATATCCTCTTTGTCATCACAAAACCAGATGTCTACAAGAGCCCAGCTTCAGATACCTACATAGTGTTTGGGGAAGCCAAGATTGAGGATTTATCTCAGCAAGCACAGCTAGCAGCTGCTGAGAAATTCAAAGTTCAAGGTGAAGCTGTATCAAACATTCAAGAAAACACACAGACTCCAACTGTACAAGAGGAAAGTGAAGAGGAAGAGGTTGATGAAACAGGTGTGGAAGTTAAGGACATAGAATTGGTCATGTCACAAGCAAATGTGTCTAGAGCAAAGGCAGTCCGAGCCCTGAAGAACAACAGTAATGATATTGTAAATGCTATTATGGAATTAACAATATAACCATCTAAAAAGGAAGATTTTTTTTTCTTTGGTGTTTGAAGAGTTACTGCAGCTTGGTTTGAAATTTGTACTGTTTCTATCATTAATAAAGTTATGGCTTCTTGTGGGATGAAAAAAATAAATAAATAAATAAATAAATAAAATAAAATTAAAATTAAAAAAAAAAGGAAGACCAGAGATAACAAGTGCTTTAGACAATGGGGAAAAAATAACCCTTCTGCGCTGTGGGTAGGAATATATATTGTTGCAGCCACTATGGAAAACAGTATAAAGATTTTTCAAAGAAATAGAAAGAAAACTACCAAATTATTGATCAATTTACTTCTAGGTATATACCCAAAGAAAAGGAAATGTATTTCAAAAAGATATCTGCACTCATGTTCATTGCATCATTATTCACAATAGCCAAGACATGAAAATAACATATGTCCATCAAGGAATGAATGGGTTTAAAAAGAGGGTATGTATATAGAATAGAATACTATACAGTCATGAAAAGAAAGAAAATTCTGCCATTTGAGGCAACATGAATGGACTTTGAAGGCATGATGCTAAGTGAAAAAAAGACAAAGAAAGACAAATACTGTATGATCTCACATGTGGAATCTTGAAGATACCACATAGATACAAAGGACACATTGGCTATTGCCCAAGGTGAGGACTTGGGGTGGGATAAATGGGGAAAGGTGGTCAGAAGGGATAAATTTCTAGTTACTAAATGAGTAAGTGCTGGGGGTATGGTGTCCAGCATGGTGACTATGGGTAGCAATACTGCATTATGTATGCAAAAGTTGCTAATAGAGATCTTCAAAGTCTTCATCACAAGAAAAAACTGAACAGTCTGTTTTGCTCCCATGCTTTTACATAAGAGAGATTAATGCAAAGGACCTTACCAAGTACTCTTGAAAACTCACATGCTGTCAAACAAAAGGTGTCAGCACTTGGGTCCATATTCCACAACTGAAGAAGGCTCCACTTCACATCTTGTCCTGTGCAAAACCTGGAAGCCTCAAAATCACATTGACTAGGAAGAGAAGTGGCTGACATTGAGGTATTCTGCTTCCTCCCAAGATGTTGGATCAAGGAGTTTTCTTTCCATTGCTCCTTCCCTCTTTGACCACCATCCTTTTTTTAAATTCTTGCACCATGAAACCCTTTACTGTTTTCCTTGTTGAAAAAAGCATACACTCCACACCACAGCTCAACTGAAATGGACATTGTGGAATTGCTGCCCTCATCCCTGGGGCCAAATTCAGGAAAACACTTCTACTGTCTATATACCAAATGTGGGAACAATTCCCACCAAATTAAAAGTGCACGTTGATACTGAGAAGGCTCTAATTTTGGAAGGATGCCCACAGCTAACCTCATAGTAGATAGAAAAGGCCTTGAACGTGCTTTGGCCTGAGGCTTCCCCCCTCCCCAACTCAGTTAGGAAAACTTGAACTTGAAGAAAAATTTGCATCTCTTATATTGGGTTGGCCAAAAAATTCATATGTTTTTTTCCATAAAAGGAAAGACACTTTTTTTTTCATTTTTACCAATAACTTCATCTCCTGCATAGTGTAATATTGATTGATCTCCATTAATGTCTCGATGTGATCGCTATCAACTTCAAATGATCTACCCAACCATGGAGCATTGTCCCCTGAGAGATCCCCAGCACAAATGTCACAAACCACTTCTGAGACGTTCAGTCACAGCACTTTCTCCATAAACTACACAAATATCTTTTTATTTGCATTTCAGTTGTATTTTTACCTTTCTTGAAATAATAAAGCATAATATGCTAAAAACATTGCTTCTTTTCTTTCATCTTCCATGTTAAAATGGGTACTCAAAATTTCAGAAATTTTGACAAGTTTTTTTAAATGTTCACTGATATAACAGCTGTCACAATACAATCTAACAAAATTGTTTTGAATGAAGTTAAAGACAACTAAGCAGTAGGGGAGCCATCTTATGCAAAACACCAAATGAACTTTTTGGCCAACCAAATACTCATGGCTACCACTTTTAATGTCAGTTACAACTAAAATATAGAACAATCCACCTGAATAACCAACTGAAGACTAGCTGAACAGAAGTCTTATAACCAAGGATCTTTGAAGAAGCCACATCAAGAATGGTAGGAAGAGCAAGGACACAAAAGAGATGGCCCAACACCCACATGCATGGCTGAGATTCCAGAGGGATATCTCAGCTTCAAAGATCCCTTGTGATGAGCAAGAAATTTCAACCCCATGCCAGCTCATACCCACAAATGAGGGAGGGCTCCAGCCCAGAGCAACAGTGGCAGAATAAGGAGCCCACATATCATCAGGCTGTGAAAATCAGCAGAGATTCTATCTGCCAACAACAGAGAAAAGTCAGCTAGAAACCCAGGTGCCCTTTTAAAGGGCCAAAGTACAAAATCTCATTAGCAGCCTCTCATGCTGAGCTCCAGCAGAGACAGGGCAGCCCAAAGCAGAGTAGGAATCATGTGAGGACAAACTGAGTTGTGTAGCTCCTGGGAGAAAGATTAAAAAAAAAAATCAGGACCCCTGTGCTGAGTCCCTCTCATACACTGACTGCCCAGAGATGCCACCTTTCTTGTATCAAGCACTCCCCTCCATACAGCACATCACTGGGGATTGCAACAGTCCCAACCTCCTGAGTCCCTATAGGCCCACTCTGCTGAACTGGCATGCAACAGAGAACTAAGCTGCCAACATCTCTGATGCAAAGGTTTGGGAGGACTCAAAAGAGTGTCAGAGACTGAGTTGTATGGCTCTGAGGTCAAGGCCTTTTCCCTGTTCCCTTCCCACAATCCTGACAGGCACCAACCATCCCCATGAAAGATCCACTGGCCCCAACTACCCCTGGCAGCCCTTCCCTGATGCTAGAGCTGTCAATGAGTTCTGGCCCAAACTGGGACAGACTGAGCTGTGTGGATCTAGGACACTGGCCATTTTTCCCTCATATGCCCAACCAGTGCAACCATTTCCATGCAGAGCTCTCCCTTCTCATGTCTAAATATTGGTCAGCTGGGTCCAGATAAACCATGGTAGCCTATCCTGACAATTTCCCAAGACCCCTAGGCAACACAAAGCTCTATGGGCATGCCAAGGATGGCAGCTGGCTGTGGCATACCTTGGGATTTTTACAGAGTAGCCTCAAACCCAGCACTGGCATGGAGTTATAATCTATATCATTCTGGTTAACACCACTTCTCCCTACCTGGCGACCCACTGAGAACATATCTCATGCAACTCTGTATATCTCTGGTGGTTCTTTTAGTGACAGACCCTAACAGGAAGCCTGCAGATGGAGCCAAACAAAGGTGGATCTCAAGATGCCTTGGGCCTCTTCCTGACTTACACCTATGCTCAGTGTTGGTGGAAGCTGGCTTTGGTGAACACCTCAGCCTCTCCCACACACATGCAGGCCATCACAGGCAGACTCAAACCGTGAATCCTAACAGATAGTTCATGACCAATACAGGCAGTGTTTGATACAAGACTCCCTCCCAAAAGGGCTCTGGAACAAAACTCCCACTGGCTGCTGTCAGAACAAATCAGAGCGCAACCCGGTTAGCTCCACAAACTGATGTCCAAAGGGTCTGGAGATCTTGGCAGACACCAGACCCTGCTGGAGCAAATTCTGCTCTGTGAGGTCAGCACTCACACAGCAGACTATCCACGACGGTCAGGGTCAGCCCATATGGTCAGCCAGCCTGAGGGTTGGCCCCACTCATGGAAGGGCCAACAGCAACCAAGCCTTAACTACAACAGGAGGGCTTACACAACCCAAACAAGGGACATTCTTGGAGCACCGTGCTTGGGTAATAAGGGAAACTGCGCTACTAAGCCCCACATGACACCCACTACTAAGACCACAATACCAAGATTAGGAGACATAGCAGACCTACCTAACACACAGAAACAAAAACAGAGACAAAGAAATATGCCTCAGATGAAAGAACAGGAGAAATCTCCATAAAAAGAACTAAATGAAATGGAGGCAAGCAGGCTACCAGATACAGAGTTCAAAACAATAGTTTTAAGGATGCTTAAGAAATGTAAGTGAACAATGGATGAGCTCAGTGAGAACTTAAACCAACCATAGTAAGCATAAAAGAGAACATAAAAAAATTGAAAAGAACCAGTGAGAAATGAATGCAATGCCTGTAATGAAGAATACACTAGAAGGAATCAATCAGCAGACCAGATAAAGAAGGAAGTCAGTTCAGTGATTTGGAGGACAAGGTAGCAAAAAAAATGCCAATCAGAGCAGCATAAAGACAAAGAATTTTTAATCAACAAAACAAAAAGCAAGCAAAATATAACCAAAGACACTGAAATAAAGAACAAACTGACAGTAACCAGAGGGGAGGGGAGAGGGAGATAACAGGGGAAAGAAGGGAAAGGTCATCAAGAAACATGTAAAAGACCCATGGACAAATCCAAAAAAGGGGTGTGGGACTGAGGGTGGGAGATGGGGCTAGCAGGGGCAGGGGAAAGTGGTGGTGGGAAAATGGAAACAACTGGATTCGAACAACAGAAAAAAATTATTTATAAATGAAAATGCTTTAAGGAGCCTCTGGGACAACATGAATCATAACAATATCCTTATAATATGGGTACCAGAAGAAGGGAAGTGCAAGAAATTGAGAACCTATTTGAAAAAAATGATGACTAAAATCTTCCTTAACATGGTGAAGAAAAATGATACATAAGTCCAAGAAGCACAGAGAGTCCCAAAAAGATGAACCCAAAGAGGCCCACACCAGCACACAACATAATTAAAATGCCAAAGGTTGAAGACAAAGAAGAATCTTAAAAGCAGGGAGAGACAGATACTTACCTACAAGGAAGCTCCCATAATACTGTGTGTTGATTTCTCAACAGAAATATTTCATGCCTCAAGGGACTGGCACAAAATATTCAAAGTGATGACAAGCAGAGACCTACAATTAAGACTTCTCTACCCAGCAAGGCTCTCATTTAAACTTGAAGGAAAAATAAAGAGCTTCCTAGACAAGAATATGCTAGAGGAGTTCATCATCACCAAACCAGTACCATAACAAAAGTTAAAGTGACATCTTTTTAAAAAAAAGGGAATAGAATTGTAAAGAATAAAATAATAATAAATATGTACCTATCCATAATCACTTTAAATGTAAACAGCTTCAATGTTCCAATCAAAAGACATATGAGAGCTGAATGGGTAAAAAAACAAGACCCATATATATGCTGTCTACATGAGACCCACCTCAGAACACAGGAAACACACAGACTGAATGTAAAGGCATGGAAAATCATATTTCATACAAATAGAAATGAAAAGAAGTCTCAGGGAGTAGTACTTATATCAGAAAGACCAGACTTTGAAACAAAGGCCACAAGAAGAGAATGAAATGGCACACATAACAATAAAGGGATCATTCAAACAATAAATAGAACCCTTGTAAATAGTTATGCACCCAACATAGCAGCAACTAAATAGATAAAGCAAATCTTGATGAACATAAAGGGAGAGATCGACAGCAAGAGAGTCATAATAGGGAATTTTAACACTTCATTGACATCAATGAGTAGATCTTCCAGGCAGAAAATCAACAAAGAAACAGTGGCATTATATGACACAGTAGACCACAGGAAATTTAATTGATATTTTCAATGTATTTCATCCCAAAGCAGAGAATATACATTCTTTGCAAGTGTACATGGAATATTTTCTAAAATAGACCTCATGTTAGGACACAAAACAGGTCTCAATAAGTTTAGAAACATTAAAATCATAGTCAGCATCATCCTGGCCCCCAATGATATGAAATGAGAAGTCAATTGTAAAAAAAAAAAAAAAAAAAAAAAAAAAAAGCCCTGGCTGGCATAGCTCAGTGGATCAAGCGCGGGCTGCAAACCAAAGTATTGCAGGTTCGATTCCCAGTCAGGGTACATGCCTGGATTTCAGGCCATGACCTCCAGCAACCTCACATTGATGTTTCTCTCTCTCTCTCTTTCTCCCTCCCTTCCCTCTCTAAAAAATAAATAAATAAAATCTTTAAAAAAAACCTAAAAAACACATGGAAACTAAATAATGTTACTAAACAATGAATGGATTAACAATCAGATCAAGGAATCAATCAAGATATACCTTGAGACACTCCCGGCTGGTGTGGTTCAGTGGATTGAGCACCAGCAACCAGAGGGCTGCCAGTTCCATTCCCAGTTGGGGCACATGCCTGGGTTGCAGGCCAGATTCCTGGGGTGGGGTGTGCAAGGGGCAGACACACATTGATTTTCTCTCCCTCTCTTCCTCCTTTCCCCTCTCTCTAAAAATAAGTAAATAATTTTTTTATTTATGTTTAAATTTATTTATTTATGTATTTATTTTTAGAGAGAGGGGAAGGGATGGAGAGGGAGAGGGAGAGAAACATCAATGTGTGCTTGCCTACTGGGAACCTGGCCTACAACCCAGGCATGTTCCCTGACTTGCAATCAAACCAGCGACCCTTTGCTTTGCAGTCCAGTGATCAATCCACTGAGCCACACCAGCCAGGTCTTAAATAAATAAATCTTTAACAAAAAAAAATTATATATCTTGAGACAAATGAAAATAAGACAGAACAACCCAAAATCTATGGGACACAGCAAAAGCAGTCTTAAGTGAGAAATTTTTAGCACAACAGGCCTACATCAATAAACAAACAAAAAACTTGAACTAAACAACTAATCTTACACTTAAGGGAACTAGAGAACAAACAGCCAACAAATTCCAAACCTATTACAAGAAAACAATAATAAAGATCAAGGCAGAAATAAGTAATATACAGAGTCTAAAAAAAAACCAAAAACCAATAGATCCAAGAGCAGGTTCTATAAAAAGATAAAAAGAGTGATAAGTAATTAACCAAACCCATCAAGAAAAAAGAGGCAGAACCCAATAAATAAAATTAGAAAGAAAACAGAAGTAACAAATGACAACACAGAAATGCAAAAAATATATATAAGCAAATATTATGAACAAATATATGCCAACAAATCGACAATCTGGAAGAAATGAATAAATTTTTATAAACATACAATCTTCCAAATGTGTGTCAAGAAAAAAATCTGAACAGACTAATTACAACTCAAGAAATGAAAGCAGTAATCAAAATACTTGCAACAAACAAAAGTTATGGACTGGATAGATTCACAGGTAAATTTTAACAAACATTCAAACAAGAACTGACACCTCTTCTCCTCAAAAAATTCATATTCCAAAAAATACAAGAGGAGGGAACACTCAAAAGCTTATTTTATAAGGCTAGTTTTATCCTAATTACAAAACTAGTTAAAAACACTACAAAGAAAATATTATAGGGCAATATCTCTGATAAACGTGGATGCAAAAATCCTCAACAAAATATTAGCAAACCGAATTTAGCAGTATATTATAAAATTGTACATTGTGATCAAGTGGAATTTATTCCCAGGATGCAAGGTTGGTACAATATCTGCAAATCAATTAACATGATACATCACATAAACAGAATAAAGGATAAAATCATATGATCATATCTATTGAGATGCAGGAAAAAGCATTTGACAAAATCCAACACCCATTTATGGACACTCTTGGCAAGGTGGGAACACAGGAAAAATATCTCAAAATAATAGAGGCCATATATGACAAACCCACAGCCAATGTCATACTCAATGGGAAAAAAGTAAAATTATTTCCTTTAAGATCAGGAACAAGACAGAAGTATCCACATTCACCACTCTTACTTAACAGAGTGCTAGAGAGCTTGGCCACAGCAATTGACAAGAAGAGAAAGAAAAGTCACTCGAATTGGAAAGGTAGAAAGAAAACCGTCATGATTGTCATAATAATGTAAAACTGTATATAGAAAACATGAAAAATTCTCCCATCAAACTACTAGAACTTGGGAACTGGAGAATGTCATGCTAAGTGAAACAAGCCAGTCAGTAAAAGACAAATACCATATGATCTCACTGATAAGACAAATCTAATAAACAAAATAAACTAAGACAAAATAGAACCACAGGCATGGAAGCATGGAACAGACTGACAGTAACCAGAGTGGAGGGGAGAAGGGGAAAATGGTGGAAAGAAGGGGAAGGGAGTAGACAAAGAACATGTATGAATGACCCATGGACATGAACAACAGTGTGGTGACTGTCTGTAGGAGTGGGGGGTGGGATGGTTGGAAGAGGGTAAAGGGGGAAATTTTGGGAAAATTGTAAGAGAATAACAAAAGGATTTAAAAAAAACTACTAGAACTGATAAATGAATTTAGTAAAGTAGCAGGATACAAAATAAATATCCAGAAATCCTTTGCAGTTTTATACACCAAGAATGAACTGCCAGAAAGGAAAAGCAAGGCATAGGAAAGCACAGTTCACCTCCTTGCACAACCACATAAAAATTACAACTAAAATATAAGACAACCATCACTCAGAACCGACAGAAATCGAATTGAATGGAAGTCTGACAATTACAGAATTAAAGAAACCAAATCCCTCTGGATGGCAGGAGGGCTGCAGATGCAGAACGGACTGGTCCCACATGCATGTGTGGTGAATAAAAATTTGGGAGGGATATCTCAGGAGTGAGGAGTTCCAGCCCAATACCAAGCCCCCAGCCCAGGGTTCCAGGGTCAGAAAGATAAATCCCCATAACTTTGGGCTGCAAAACCCAGCTGGGATTGACTCAGAGGAAGAAACCGCTATTTTCTCAAGCACTTCCCCTTAAAGAACCCACACATGGACTTATTCAAACTCACTCCCTCTGAGCTCCATCACCTGGGTAGGAGCTTGAAAGGCACCTGTGGCATACAGGGAGAAATTGAAGAGTCTGGCATCAAGGCAAGAGCTGGAGGAAAAAGGCATATAGAGGCCGTTGTCCCTTTTCTGAGCCCTCCCTGCACAAAGCACAGAGCTGGTAGGTTGCTGCCATATCAGAGACCCCATCAACCTGGCTAACCCTGTTTTCCCTGCCCTGGAGATCCCCAGAGACTGAACTTACAGGTCCAGTCAAGCTACATTTCCATATGAATGGCTGGTTATGGCTCATGCTTAACAATTTCCTAAATCCTATCACACAAGCAACAGCTGGCTTCAGTGAACCTCAGGCCCCTGTACTTTTGCTAAATGGCAGCAGACCCAGCACTAGTAGCTGCCAGCCTAAATTCACAGCTTCACTTTGCCTGGGAACCTCCAAGCCCAGCACAAGTAGCAGCCATCTCAGATTGCCTTATAGCTCAGTCAGGGTGACTCCGGGCAAAACACAGGTGAGGGGTGACCTTGGCCTGCACCACCTGAGAAACCCCAGATCCGCACACCTGGTGGACAGCTACAGACCATGTCAGACCACCACCACATGGATCCTGCACATCTGACCCTCCATGGAGACCAGAAGTTGGTGGTCAGTGGTCATGCCTGGTCATTGCAGCAGAGTGGCTAAGGTAAATCCCTCCCATTTAACTGCCAAGAGCAATCAAGTCTCAAGTACATGAGGAGGGTGTACTCAGCCCACAGGGAGGGTGCACATAGAGTACCCAGCTTGGGTGATAGGGGAGACTGTGTCACTAGACCCTATAAGACATGTGCTACATTAGGCCTCACTACCAAGGCAGAAGTCATAGTAGCTGTACCTAATACATAGTAACAAACACAAGGAGGCTGCCAAAATGAGCAAAGAAACATGGCCTAAAAGAAAGAACAGATCAAAAACTCCCAAAAAAAGAACTAAATGAAATGAAGATAAGCAATCTATCAGATGCAGAGTTCAAAACACTGGTTATCGTGATTCTCAAGGAACTTAGAGAGGACCTCAGCAGCGTAAAGAAGATCCAGTCAGACATAAAGCAGACACTAATTAAAATAAAGAACAATATACAGGCAAACAACAGCAGAGTGGATTAAGCTGAGAACCAAATCAATAATTTGGAAATAAAGGAACCAAAAAACAACCAATCAGGAAAAGAAGAAAAAAGAATCCAAAGCAACAAGGATAGTGTAAGCAGCCTCTGGGACAACTTGAAGCATTCTAACATTCACATCATAGGGGTGCCAGAAGGACAAGAGAAAGAGCAAGAAATTGGAAATCTATTTGAAAAAATAATGAGAAAAACTTCCCTAATTTGACAAAGGAAATAGACATTCAAGTCCAGGAAGCATGGAGACTAAATAAAATGGATGCAAACAGGCCCAGTCCAAGACACACAATAATTAAAATGCCAAAGGTTAAAAATAAAAAGAGAATCTTAAAAGCAGTAAGAGAAAAAAAGTTACCTACAGGGGAGTTCCCATAAGACTGTCAGCTGATTTCTCAAAAGAAACTTTATAGGCTAGAAGGAATTGGAAAGAAATATTCAAAGTCGTGAAAAATGGGGACCTACACCCAAGATTGCTCTACCCAGCAAAGATATCATCTAGAATAGGAGGATGCAAAAAGAGTCTCCCAGATAAGAAAAAACTAAAGGAGTTCACCATCACCAAATCATTATTATATGAAATGTTAAAGGGACCTATATAAGAAAAAGAAGATCAAAACTATCAACAATAAAATGGCAATAAATACATATCTATCAATAATTGAATCTAAAAAAAAAACTAAGCAGGACTTCCGGCAAGATGGAGGAATAGGTGGACGCACCGTACCTCCTCGTACAACCAAGATTAGAAAAACAATAATTTACAACAATAATTTACTATCAGAATAACACCCAGATCCAGCAGAGGATTTATCTGAATGGAAGTCGGGCAGCCAAGAAGTTGAAGTAGACACGTTCATCCGGACTGGTAGGAGAAGACGAGCCGGAGAAGACGAGCCGGGCGGGCGCGGGGCTGGCTAAGGTCGGCGGCGCACGAAGGTCGGGGAAAGTTTGGCTCGAAATCGGTGCAACAGCCATCCAGGGGCGCAAGAACGCAGCGGTGATCCCTGAGTACGCAAGCTGCGGCTGGCAGACCCAGAGGGGTAGCAATTGTGGACCAGGGCAGAACTCGCGGCCCAGAAGTCCAGACAATGGTCTGAG
The DNA here is from genome assembly GCF_004126475.2 of Phyllostomus discolor. Lineage (NCBI taxonomy): Eukaryota > Metazoa > Chordata > Mammalia > Chiroptera > Phyllostomidae > Phyllostomus > Phyllostomus discolor. The sequence continues at coordinate 15,220,460 of NC_040914.2, forward strand.
TCCAGGAGAATGGAACTATCGCCATTGTTTTCTCCCGTCCCGCTCCCGCCCCACCCCCACATATAACATCACAATCTACCGACTGGGGTGCCCAGCCCTAAGCACGGAGCACCTAAGGTTCCGCCCCTCACCGTAACAAGAGCAACCAGACCGGGGGGAAAAAAAAAAAGGAGAAGCAGGGGAAAAATGTTTTCAACAGAGCAGATCAGGTCCCCCAGGACTCATCCTTTTGAGCGACCAAGAATTAGCCAGTCTATCAGATGCACAGTTCAAAACACTGGTGATTACAAAGCTCACGGAACTGATTGATTTTGGATGCAATTTAGATGAAAGGATGCAGGTTACCATAAAAGAGATGCAGGAAGATACGCGGAGGAGAGCCAATAGTGAAAGGAAGGAATCTGAGTCTCAAAACAATACAGTGGACCAGAAGGAAGATAGAATCAACCAAGCAGGAAAGCATGATGAAATAAGAATTCAAAAAATTGAGGAAAAGCTTAAGAGCATCCAGGACACCTTTAAACGTTCCAACATCCAAATTATAGGGGTACCAGAAGGGGAGGAGCAACAAGTAGAAAAGTTATTTGAACAAATAATAAAGGAGAACTTCCCCAATCTGGCAAAGGGAACAGTCTTCCAAGAAATCCAAGAAGCTCAGAGAGCCCCAAAGAAGTTGGACCCAAGAAGAAACACACCAAGGCACATCATAATTACATTAGCCAAGGTAAAAACGAAGGAGAGAATCCTAGAAGCAGCAAGAGATAAGGGGACAGTCACCTACAAAGGAGTTCCCATCAGACTGTCAGCTGATTTCTCCAAAGAGACCTTACAGGCAAGAAGGGGCTGGAAAGAAATATTCCAAGTCATGAAAGACAAGGACCTATATCCCAGATTGCTCTATCCAGCAAAGCTCTCATTTAGAATGGAAGGGCAGAAAAAGTGCTTCTCAGATAAGGTCAAGTTAAAGGAGTTCATCATCACCAAGCCCTTATTTTATGAAATGCTAAAGGGACTTATCTAAGAAAAGAAGATAAAGAAAAAACATGTATAGTAAAAGGACAGCAAACTCACAATAATTAACAACCACACCTAAAGCAAAACCAAAAGAAACTAAATAAACAATTAGAACAGGAACAGAACCACAGAAATGGAGGGCACGTGGAGGGTTAGCAGCAGGGGGGTGGGAGGAGGAGAGAGGGGGAAAGGTATAGAGAATAAGTAGCATAGAATGTAGGTTGAAAATAGATAGGGGGAGGGCAAGAATAGTACAGGAAATGTAGAAACTAAAGAACTCATAAGTATGACACATGGACATGAACTAAAGGGGGGAAATGTGGGTGGGAGGGGGGTACAGGAGGGAGGGGAGAGAAGGGGGAAATGGGACAACTGTAATAGCATAATCAATAAAATATATTTTAAAAGAATTAAAAAATAAAAATAAAAAACAAACTAAGCAAACAAGAAGAGCAGAGACAGAATCATGGATACAGAGAGTGTTTTGATGGTTGCCAGATGGAAGGAGATATGGGGGAATGGGTGAAGAGGTGAGAGGTTAAGAAGTACAAATAGCTAGTTACAGAACAGCCATAGGAATGTAAAGTACCATGTAGAGAATGGAGTAGCCAAAGAACCTACCCAGGACCCATGGACATGAACAATGGTATGGGGATTGCCTGAGGGAGTAAGTGGTGCTGAGCGGAAGGGGCAAAAAGGGGGGAAAAAATGGGTCAACTGTAATAGCACAATCAATAAAATATGCCTTTACAAAAGGAAGGGAAAACTATTAATATAATTATATTTATGATTGCATCAAAAAACAGAATGCCTAAAAATAAATTTAACCCAGTGCTCAATCACCTGTACTTGAATATGTGTAAATTACTGTGAAAGGAAATGGGAAAAGATACAAATAAATGGAAACATACACAGTTCTCATGGATAGAAAGAACTAACATTGTTAAAATGTCCTAACCACCCTAAGCTATCTACAGATGCAATGCAATTCCTATACAAATAGGAATAGCATATTTCACAGAACTAGAACAAATACTCCCAAAAATTACATAGAACCATGAAACATTCGAAGACCCACAGCAATCCTGAGATAGATGAACAAAGTTGGAGGTATCATGTGAACTGATATCAAACTATGCTATAAGACTATAGTAATCAAAACAGCATGGCACTGTCATAAAAACAGACACATAAAACAATTGAACAAAACAAGTCCAGAACAAAACCCATACCTACGTGAACAACTAATGTTTGACAAAGGAGGCAAGAGCATACAATCAGGTAAAGACATCTTTTCAATAAATGGTGTTGGAAAAATTGGGCAGACACATACAAAAAAATGAAACTAGACCACTTTCTTACACCATATACAAGAATAAACCCTAAATGAATTAAAGACTTAAATGTAAGACTCAAACCATAGAAATCCTAGAAGAAAACATAAGCAATATAATCTTGGACATTTCTCTCAGTAATATTTTTTCTGATATAGCTCCTTGGACAAAGGAAACAAAAAAACAAATGGGACTATAGCAAACTAAAAAGTTATTGACAGCAAAGAAAACCACCAGCAAAATGAAAAACCAATGCACTGATCAGGAGGAAATATTTGCTAGTAATATATTTGATAAGGAAGTAACATCCAAAATTTATACAGAACTCATACAACTTAACACAAAAATAACAAATGAACCTATTATAAAATAGGCAAAGGACGTGAATAGACACTTCTCCAAATAGGGTACAGATTGCCAATATACATATGAAAGATGCTCAATGTCAATAATCATTAGAGACATACAAAGTAAAAGCACAATGAGATGTCACTTCACACCTCAGAATGGCTATCAACAAATCAACAACAAGAAGTGCTGGAGAGAACGTGGAAAAAGGTAACTCTTGTGCACTGTTGGTGGGAATGCAGATAGGTGCAGCCACTGTGGAAAACAGTATGGAAGTTCCTCAAAAATTAAAAATGGAACCACCTTATAGCCCAGCGATTCCTCTTCTGAGTGTATCTGAAGAAACAGAAAACACTAATTCAAAAGAATAATAGTTTTTGATCCGGCAATATTACATCTGATAATATGTCTAAAGAATCCCAAAATGCCAATTCAAAAGAATATCTGCACCCCTGTGTTCATAGCAGACTTATTTACAATAACCAAGATGTAAAGACAGCCTAAGTGTCCATCAGTAAAGGAATGGATTTTTAAAAAAAAAAAAGCTATGGTTTATTTACACAATAGAATACCATGCAGCACTACTAACAAGGAAGGAACTCTTACCTTTTGCAACACCATGCAAAGGTGTCCATCAGTAAAGGAATGGATTAAAAAAAAAAAGCTGTGGTTTATTTACACAATAGAATACTGTGCAGCATTACTAACAAGGAAGGAACTCTTACCTTTTGCAACACCATGGAAGGACCTGGAGACTATAACACTAAGTTAAATAAACCAGTCAGTAAAAGACAAATACCGTATGATCTCACTTATATGGGGGATCTAATGAACAAAATAAACTAGCAAGCAAAATAGGGTGGGAGGGAGAACATGTGTGCCAATAAGATCATTACAGACTTACTTACAATAGCCAGGATAGGAAGCAACCCAAGTGCCTATCAACAGATGAATGGATAAAAGGCTGTAGTACACATATACAACAGAATATTACTTGGCCATAAAAAGAAACCATTTGCAATAGGCAGAATGGATGTAGAGAGTATTAACTAAATGAAATATTTGATCGGAGAAAGACAAATGACATATGATTTCACTGGTGTGTGGAATCTGAAGAACAGTATAACCCAGCATGGCTGCTGAGGCAGAGGTGCCCAGTGGGCATTGTCCAGATGCTCTGCTGGGGTAGCCTGGCCCACAGTGGACACCCATTGGGGCTGCCACTGTTGCTGAAGTAGAGGCCATGAAGGCAAAGGCCCAGGCACAAGTGCAGGATGGTGCACCCTGGGCCCAGGCCAGAACCAGACACCGTTACAGAGGACGTCCAGGAGCCCTCAATTCGCAGCCACTGAGCAGCTGCCACTGTAACCCAGACCTTGCAAATGGAGATCTTGAACTTTAGAGCCACATTCTGGAGCACCTGACCAGCAGCAGCAGCAGGGCCTTTACTGTGTTGTGTCTATCTGTCCAAGGTGGTTGGTGGTCAAGGGCCACATTTCAAGTTCGCCAGGCATACTGGCTGCCAGCAGCTCCTCCATCACAGACCTGTTCCACAACAGCCCTGGCACCTGGTACAGCTGCCAGGGCCCTACAACCTAGTCCTCTCCACAGATTCTCAGGTTCTGCACCACGGGTCAGCTGATCATGAACATGAGGGACCAGTTCCTGCTCATGTACACACTGCCATCCTGCAGATCCAGGAGATCATGGAGATGAGCACCAAGTTCTCCAGCTGAGCTCCCCCAGCTGCGACACCCAGGCCTGCAACAACCAGGTCTGCACACAAAAGAGACAATGTCTTCTAGCTCCAGAGCCCTGTGGCTCAAACATGGGGGTGGACAACCTGCAGCACCCCACTGTCTATCCTGTTGCTTATCAGGATAGAGCATCAGGAGTCAGACTCGGTGCAGTGCACATCCATGGCCAAGAGGCCATCAGACAGCAGCCAGGACACCAGCATTGGCAGTAACAGGGTCAGCAGTGGCAGCTGCAAAGTAGCCAGGTCTCCACACTGACTCACCAGCCTCCAGCAGGCCCTAAGGGCAGCCTCGGCAGCAGCAGTGGGCAGGTGGGCAGGCCCAGCCTGCATCTCAGACCAGCCCAGGCACTTCCAGCACCTGTACCAGGCACAGCCCTGGCTCCCACCACAAGGAAAAGGACCAGGAGCAGGATGCTGACACAGAGCCCATGGACACACAGTACTGGCATATCTGCAACATGGACACCATGTAGAGAATAATGAATATCGGCCAGAATGCCAAGAAGGCCCTCCCTGAGCAAGTGACCCCTGAGTCCCAGAATCCCAACTGGGAACTGCAAGACCTGGCATCTCTACAGGCCGAGCTCATCCACAGGAAAGGTAACTGCTGCCCCCTCAAGCTCTGCCATGATGGCAACCCCTCTGAGCAGCTGGAGTTGTGACAGTGCATCACAAAGGCCCAGCTCATGCACTGTCATGTCAGTGCAGGCATGCAACACAAGGTCCTATTGCCTCACCTCCTGGCCTCCTTCTGTTACAGGAACATATTGGCCAACAGTGGGGACATCAGCATCAGCTCTTCCACCAATGACCCCAGGTGCAAACCATGGGACAGTAGCATCTGCCATGCTGCCAAGTATTGCTGACAGAATTTTGTCCAGAACTTCAAGGAGAGCGAAATGATTGCATCACGTCCAATGTACACCAATGCCCACAGCATGGTGCAGAAGAGCTGGATTCCCAAGGGGAAGCCGGCTAGGGGTAAAACTGACACCATGGTCATTAGTGACATGAGCACACTGGAGCTAGATGTGATGGGCATGTAGCACAGCTTGGAAACCTCCAGCCTCGGTAGTGAGGCTGATCCCTCAGACGAGGCCCTCTAAGGCCAAATACTTCCCTCATCAAACCTCACTTGCCACCTTGGTCACTAGCTATTGAGTGTTTCTCTGCAGAACCCCTGGAGTTTGCTGCATGTTCACTGCCCCTCAGCAGCCTGTCCCACCCCTGACCCCATTCTGAGTGGGCTGGGAGAGGATGGCATGGTGTGAGATCAGCATGGCTCTCTCTCTCATACACACATACGCACACAGAGAGACACACAAGTGCACAGTGGGAGAACACTCACTCCTCCTCTCCTAATCCCTAACAATTGTCTCTCCATTCTATTCAACCAGGCCAGGCAGGGAGGGGCTGGTCGGGGGACTGTCCTCTGCTCCACCTCTCACTGGAACTAGGGGCGAACAGAATACCCAGAAACATTATTGCCACCAGGTCCCAATGCTTCCAGGTTTCCCAATAACCTTCCGGCTTTTCTCACCTGTCCCTGCACCTGGGGCTGGCACAGGCAACACTGTGGGGACTGCCCCTGTGAGAGCTGTGGACAAGTGAAGCTCACAGCAATCCAGAGACTGACCTGAGGGGGCCACACAGCGGTGGGCTCAGTTCGCTTCTCTCCCCCGTCCTGTGCTCAGCCTCTCTTGCCCCCATAAGTGCCCTGGGGCCTGGGGTGGGGGGCATGTCCTGAGTGAGAGGTGCAGACAGGGACTCTGAAGATAGGACAGGAAGTTTCTGAGGTTCACAGGTGTGTGAGCACGTGTGTATGTAGAACTTTTGCTTTTAAACACATGAGGATATGAGAGGCAGTAGGACCAGACTTGGAACCAAGGAAGCAGGCTGGCAGGCTGCTGCCCTTCCCTCCCTCCCAACCCCCGACTATGAAAGGGCTCCCAGCCCCCAGCCCCTGCACATCTTTTTCAATGTTTTTTTAGCTAAGGAAATAGTAAAGTATAAGGTTTCTTTTCTCTTAAAACAATGGAACTGAGTCTGATGTTCCCTTTGGTCCCAGGGACCATGGAAGTCAGGATGGGGTCCGGGGTGGGGGCAGCTGAGTGTGTGCCTCAGTGTGGAGTGTGGGTCCATGTTTCTGAGGGGGGACCCAGCTCCAGCCACTGCTGGGAGTCCACTGGGCACAGCCAAACCCCCAAAGGGCTCTGTTTGAAGGCTGTCCCTGGTAGTGGCCTGTTGGTGGAGCCCACTGCATGGGGACAGGGCAGGATCCACTCCACTGTCAGCAGGTGTTCACTGAAGTTTCTCTCTAATCTTTCCTCTCTTTCTAGCCTCACCTGGTGGTACTAGTTTTGAAAAAAAATTGGTTTTTTGATTCTTACATGTGAACCAGAGGGTTTTTTTATTTTCTTTACCTGCCACCCCCTGACACTGGATGTCACTGGAGCCTTTTTGTCTCTGGCCCTTTTCCTCACTGCCTTACCCCTCACCTCCTCCCCATGTCTGACAGCCCATTGCTTCCAGAGGCAGGGCCGGTGGAAGGTGGGGACCACCCCAGTGGACCCTTGGAATCTGGCTTGGAGGCCGGCCCCCAACCCAGCAGCCCCAACCAGCCAGTGGGGAAGGAGTCCCTCCAGCATCTGCTTGTTGTGTCCATGGAGGATTGTCCAGTGTGACTGGAATCCTGGCACTTGTCTTGCTGTCCCAAGTGTGTGTGAGGGCAGGGGGAAGGGCAAGTGAATAGAGGTGTGGACACCCCCCTGCTAAAGCACAATCACCTTAGTCTCACCACCCCCACTGCATCCTGGCCTTGACATGCTACCCCAGCATCATCACAAAGCACAATGTCCTGGTCACATGGTGGGTCTGGGGCAGGTGGGAAGAAGCAGGCTAGAGATCACAGACCAATGCAAAAAAGATGGGGTTCACTCCACCTCCCCTGACTGCCCCACCCTTCATCTGCCACAAGATGGGCCATCTGCCTTGTCCTCCTGGACTGCCCACACCCAGCGTCCTGGAAGTGACAATTCACTCTACCTGTGCGAAGAGGTGCACACACAGGGAACATGAACAGGAGGACATGAGTGGCATGGCTGAGAATAAACTTATTGCCTTTGTACAAAAATAACAATAGCAACAAAACAAACAAATAAAATCCAACATAAACACACACACAGAGTCAGACACACAGATACAGAGAACAGTCGGATGGTTGCCAGAGGGGAGGGCGCCTGGGAGACTGGGGGGAAAGTGAAGGGACCAGAGTACAGATGGGCAGTAACAGAACAGTCACAGGGACAGAGAACACAGCACAGGCACCAGGTCAGTAGCACTGCAGCAGCTGTGCACGTGGCTGTGTGTGTACTGGGACACTCTGTAAAGTGCGTGTGTGTTCAACCACTGTGCTGTCCACCTGCAACTAACACAAAATAATATTGAAGGTCAACTGTACTGACAGTCAGGGGAAGACCTGTCTGCTCATCTCTACAGGGCACACAGCTGTGCTTCAGGCATGGCTTCCTCATCTCTGTCTAGAATTCTCTGCTCCTGAGGTCACAAGGACCGAGGCGTTTCTAGAACTCCACAGTGGCGTTCAGTTCTCACTCTTTGCATTGCCAGCAATGAGGACACACCCATTCTCTTTTCCTACCGTCCCCTCCCCACCCTCACCCCCTCCCAATTCCCCTACCTCTCCCTCCTCGCCTGGTTTCCCCTACTGCCTATGGGAGGCCCCCACTCCTTCTGCTCCCCCACCTCACCAGACCAAGCTCCCATCTCTCAAATGCAGAGCCCCTCCTCCTCCCTTAGGAGCCTGCAAGGCCTACAGCCTCCACAAGATCCCTGAGGTCCCCAGCTCCCCCTCCCCTGCCAGTCCCATCTCCCTTCCCGCCCTCCACCCTTTCCTCCAGGACTGCATGTCCATTTTACAATCTGCCCATACCCTGACACCCATGTCCCACCTTTCTCTGGCCTCAGTCCACCCCAGCAGAAGGTGCCCTGACCCCTGCATTCCACCTGCCCAGCCTCTTCCTCCCACCATCTCGCCTCTCTGGGGCCCACCTGAAAACTGTCCCCGGTGCCAGGAGTCCCAGTCCATGGAGACACAGACCTCTCGGAGCTTCGTGAATCAGGCACCTGCTGGATGCAGGGAGCGCAATAGGCTGGGCGGCCACTACAGGTAACCTGGTGGGCCCTGCAGCTCTATATGAAGCCTCCTTCCCCACAGTGAGTTCTCAGCCATCTCACTGCCTGGCTCCTGTCACCAGGTGGATGGCCTTCCTAGACACTGGTCCACCAACCGAATAAAATGTAATAGGCTCCTGTGTGCCCACTCTGCCCTGACAGCCTCTCCCAGTGGCCATTAGAAGAGGGTGGCTGGGTTTGTTGGATTTGGGGCAGCCTTCTCTGCAAGTCCCTTCCACTTCACATGACCAAGCAATGTCTCCTTAAGAAGGAGTGATGGCACCCTGTGCCTGGTATGTACATCACCCCCTAAACCAGCCTCCCCAGGGGACAGTGACTTGGGCCCTTTAGCAAAGCAAGGACTGCCTGGGTGGGTGGGGCAGGGACAGTGGCAGTGGGAGGACAGGTGAAGCCCTGCCTGAGGTACTGGAGCTGGGGGAGGGCTGAGTCCCCTCTGGGGAAGAGCATACTGTTCACTGTGCCTCTGGGCATTCAGGGGCAGTGCTGGCTCTGCAGTGGACCTGGCCCTCAGCTTCCTGCAAGATCAAGACTGTGTTTCAGCAGGCTTACTGCGGGCAGCATTAGCCGCTTGGGGAGAAAGCTGCAAGTGGAGGTGGAGGCTGTCGGGAGGGGACTTTCTGAGGCCTCCATGCCCACACACCCTCCTTCCCTCCCTTCCCTGCAGGCCCCAGGGCACCCAGGGCTACTCCCGTTTCCCACCCTTGTCAGAAGCAAGGACAAGCCAAACTGGCCAGAAATGCAGGAACTCACGTTTAAACTCTTCCACCTTCACATCTGGGGCAGATAGCTCAAGATTGGACAGCCAAAAATCGACAGCATGTCCTTTTTGTAGGGTGAGTCCTGGGTTGCTGACTGAGTGAGGGGAGGGGGGCCCTGAAAGCTCTACACTACAATGCTGTCTGCCCCCTCCAAGGGCTACAACCTGAGCAGGCTTTTCTGACTACAGTCTGGGATGCTCACAGTCCAAAATTACACTATTTTTTTTTGGCCCCTGTAGATCACTCAGTCTTAACAACTGCTTTCCTGCGGGTGAAGTCAGGCACTGAAGACACACCCTGCAACTGGAACCCCTTTCTCCAGGATCTGCAGGGTGTTCACTGCCGGGGAACCTGATCTGGTTGATGATCTGAAGTTTGCAAATAATTATTAAGTGAATGCATTCTGCCCAGAAATGCCAACCTTGAGCTCTGAGCTCCAGTGTCAAGTGCAGGTGGAGAACCAGATGGAGGAAGAGTTCAGGACCCTGCTCTACAAGACACATCCTCAGCAGCTGGACCCCATTCTCTGTCCCTCCATCTGCTCCAGGAACTAGGTTCTACCCCAAGAGAAGCCCCTTCCCTTTGTAGCTGTGGTCCCCCAGGCACTAGCATCTCAGACAGGACTGAGCAAGGACAGACCTGTGCAGTGTCCACCCAAGGAAGGAAATTATGACCCAGCTCCTTGGAGCCATGGACCACAGCTGCATCCCCTAGAGTTCCCCAGTCCCCTGTTCAGGGCAAAGGTGTGGCTAGGTCCTCAGAGCCTCAGCTCAGACCCTCAGACCCAACCCCAGGGCTGCAGGGCAGTGCAGAGACCTGGGGAAGAAGATTTGGGGGAGGTTCATGGTTGGCTAGTCCCATCACTCTTCATCTTTCAGACTTGCCCTCTCAGGACAGGCATTTGACCCTCACGTGGGAAGGTGGGGGCCATGTCATTGCCTACTTTCCTTCCCATGTGCTACTTGGGAGCAACATTTTAGGAACTTTTCAGAAAGACCAGGCCCTCTGACTGACAGTGGAATTGTTGACAGAGAACTGGAAGAGATGCACCTGGAGTCCAGGTTCCCATAAACATATGATCGGACTTGGAGGCTTTATTTCTTCCCACCCAGAATGACGTCCTTCAATTTTCTGAGAGAAATGAAGAAGAGCCAAGGTCATAGAGGTCATGGAGTACTTCTGTCTGCCCCAGTGCCATGGAGGGAGAACAGCTGCTGGGAAGACCAAGACCCTCCTCAGAGCCCTGGCCTGGCCTGCTGCTTCAGGTCCCAAAGAGTTTCCTATTTCCAGAGCTGGTAGAATGAAGCCAAAAGACTATCAGCAATCCTCACAGACTCTGTCCCTCATTCCTCTGTCTCAGCACCAGTTAACCTTCTCATGACTCTCCTTCGAGACACCATCAGGAAATGGCAAATATTTTTTATGATGGTAGAAAATATTGGTTAAAACCATTTCACAGAAACACAGGGCAAAAACTTGGGTATGCAGGGCGGGCTCAAGCACTTCTGGGTGCTGTGACTACACATAGATAATTTTGATTGTTCTTATGTATGTTATAATGAATAAATGGCATGAAATGGTCTTTAGTAAAGCAAATTGATTCCTTATGAGCCCATCCTGACAGCTGTAATTCCTCAAGTGGCCACTCAGAAAGCCCTTGCTGAGGTGGTACATGACCCACCTGATTATCAGAATAAGAACAACTAACCACATTTTGGAGAAATCATCTCAGTATGTTTGCTTTATTTGGTGGTTCCATCAGCATCTGTGCTGCATGGTTTACAGATTTTGACAAATCAGCATTAACCCTCTCCTAGATGAGGCTTCGCCATGCCAATTACTTGCCACGTGAGGGAGCCAGATAGAGGAAGAGTTGAGGACCCTGCTCCACAAGATACTTCCTCAGCAGATAGCCCCCATTCGTCCTCCCTCCATCTGCCCCAGAAGCTAAGTTCTACCCCAGGAGAAGCCTTGTCATCATTTGCCATGTGAATGAGTCAGGGAAAGACTTCTTCACTGGCTGACATTTTTACCCAGAATCCACAGAACACCAGTTGCTTTTTATCACATACTGAATTTGTATTTAATGTTAAGGCATAAGGCCAGGACTAAAATCACAGTCATCTCATTCAAGGAAACCAATTTAAAAAATTTGTTCAATTTGTGTTGAATTTGCTAACACATTCTGTAAAAATTGATCAACTAACTTAGGAGACTAGGGAGACAAAAGAAAGAGCAGGAAACACTTTCTGGCACAGGACAGCTAGCTCAGTTTACTCCAAAAGAGTAACCACTTCTAACCATTTACAGAGAAGCATCAGAGGAATCATAAATACTGATGACTTGCCAGTTAGCCTCCAGCCAAACCACTTAATAAGCCTTGAGTGACACCTTGAATGATAGCTCCATAGGGTTCTAGGAATTTATTTTGAGAGGTAAAATGAGAAATTCATCGGTAGGCATTGCCCTAGAATCAAAGTGTGTTACAGACACCTGGTTTCTATGAGCTGAGGTCACCACTTTGAAGTGCCCTCGGCCCTCTGAACCTCTCCTGCAGGTAGGACCTGTGCAGGCTTGCTGCTGCCCACAGGATGTCCCTTTCCAGGACTCAGTCCTGGTCACTGGCTCACCATAAAGGCTCCTCCACATATTGGCTTGACCTTCCATTGGCTTTTGGGACTTGTTCTTCTGCTTCCTCTCACCAGTTCCTTTGTGTCTTCATGGGTTCCAGTCTCTGTGCCACCCCTTTCCATAGTGCTCTTCCCAGGGTTTCCTGCTTGCTCATTCCCTCACATGAGGCATGGTCTCACACAGACCCACCAGCTTCCTCCTCTGTCCTTACAATGAAGACTTCCCACTCGGCATCTCCCTGGGTGGGCCATCTCCTTTGAGACTCCAAACCTGCAGGTCCCAAGTGGAATCACCTTGCTCCCAGCCCAATCCTGGTGCTCTACCCATGATGCATCTCCTTTTGAATTTTCCCAAGGGCTCTCTAGTCCCACTTCCAGAAACAATACAGCCACACTTGACTTCATGTCATTCATCCTCTCATGCACTTCATTAGCTCCCCTGGCCCATTAGTTTTACCCTGAACAGTCCTGGAATCAGCATTTCCTTCTTTATGCCTCCTCTCCCCTCACTTCAGGCAGCACCTCCTCCAAGAAGTATAAAAAATGTCTTATTCATCTTTGTGTCCCAAATGATATGCCAATAGCAGGTCCTCGGTCAATAATTTCTATTACTGAACTGGAACACAGAATTTAAAGGTGGGCTTTCCTGAACTAACATTAACAAGAGTGTGTCCTCAGTGTTAATCTCAGTAAATGTGACTCACTGTACTTCTACAAAATGTTATTTCACTTCTATGAAGAAGCTATTAAAAGCTTGACGTAGTAATTTGTCCTCTTAGGCAAGGTTGATTTTGGTTACAATACACCTATGTGGTTTTAACTCTATTTTATCTGTCCATTTCACAGAACTGTTGAAAAAGGGGATTCCCCTTAATATCATTTTTCTCTCACCTCTGGCATTTCCTTTCCCATGTGGTTCCCATTAGTGCATCCAATGCTTCTTTATTAGCATAGCCGCAACCATAGTAAAAAAAAAAAAATCCACCACATTTGTTTTCTCAAAGTTATGTTATAGCTCATGTGGTACTCCACATAGCTGAAAACCCAATACAGTTCTCTTATGCCAGATACACCACAATTAACCTCATTTTCACTTCTGTAAACAGGAGGTTTTCCATCCATCATGTATCACTCTCTCTAGGATTTATTCCTTAATTATTTCCATTGAGTTTGGGACTTTCTGAAAATCCTACAGATTCATTACTTTCCAAATATAGGCTTCATGAACAGTTTTAATCTTCAATTGCACCCCAAGTGGTGGGGAGGTCTGGAGGCTTCACTCTAGTCCTGTGGGCTGGGAAGAGCCTGAGGATCATGCCATATAGAAGAAAGGTGACTTTATGTTCTGTAGCACCCTGGCTCTGTCCTCTCTGAGTGCCCCTCTTGAACGCCTTGCCACCACCCTTCCTGCTCAGGGCTCTGCAAGTGCTTGGAGGCCAGGAGGGGGACCACAGGGAGGGACAGGAGATGGTCAGGTACCAAATATGAGGTAGTGGAGCTCCACAAGGCCCATGGGTGGTTCAGGGTGTGCCTGTCATGGTTTAGCTGTGTGTTTGGGTGAGCATGTGCACTTTTCTGACTTTAGACCTCCTTACACATTCATGTGGTTTGTAGTATAAAGATTTGTGTCTTTGGGTATAAGTGTCTTTCTGTGAGTGTGTCTGTAAAAGTACATGTGGGAGACTGTGTGTGTGTATGCACACCCTTGGATACCTCTGAATGTGCTTCTGGGTTCAGATATGTTATTGAGTTTGTACATGTGTGTGGCAAGTGACTGTCCACATATGTGATTATCTCTGTGTCTGTGTCTGTGCCCCTCAGGACAGTGTGGATGGTTTTGGTTGTAAGCCAGTGAAGGGCTGAGGAAAGACTACAATAAATAGTGCAATCATTCTGGGACTGTACTTATTGGGCAGAGCCCCTCTATTGCAACCTGGTCTCTTAGGCACTGCAGGCCCCCTAGAAGCCAGCTGAGAAGGAAAGCTGTAAATAGCGAGCAGACACGTAGAGTCCCATCAGTTTTCACTGCCTGGGCCCCTCAGGGAAACAGGAGGCTGAGCTGGGGCTGGGGTGGCTCAGGGCCCAGGACCACTCACTGTAGTGTCCTGAGGCAGGCCATTTCTGATGTGTTGCAGACTGTCGCACATGTGGGCAGCCAAATGCAGCTGAGGTAACTCACAGTCCCTCACAGTCCTTGTGTATGACCATAGCCTGGGAGCCTTTTCTTCAACATGTGGTCACCATGGGGTCAAAATTGAGGTGTCTGCCAGCCATCTCTGAGAGAGAGAGGAAAAGTACCGAACTCTTCCTCAGGTGTAGGACTCTGAGGTCAGAGTCCTCAGAGTGAACTCTGAGGTCAGGCAGCTCTGCAATAAAGGGGTTGTGTGCACCCATTTGTCCAGGTGGAGGAAAGGGGTTACCCATATGCACCCCTAGAGCCAGAAAGCAGCTGTGCATCCTGGGATATAGTATCTGGAAGCAGGGACCTGGGCCAAAAACCCAGCAGGACACTGTCTTTCCCAGAGGGCTGAGTCAGGGACAGAAATACTCACACTGAAAAGAGGGCCAGTCCACAGAGCTCCCTAACCCACCTGCAGTGTTCAGTTCTTGCTTGTTTGTCCGAGGACTGCTCTGGGTTTAACACTGAAAGTCTAGTGTCCCAGGAATTGCCACAGCCCTAGACACCAAGGACAGTGGGCCAGCCAATCCCCACCCACATGGCAAAGTGGGCCCTCCTGAGGGGCAGCTGCCTCTTGCCCAGACAGTGACAACAGGCCCCTAGGTGCACTGTGTGGAAGTGGGAGACCTGTGATGGGGGGACTCTGGGGATTTGGCTTATGGGCCTCCAGCTGGCCAAGGCTGCATTTTCCGACTGCTTCTGGTCCATGTACACTTTCCCTGGCACCAAGATTTCAGTGTGCGGCTTTCAGAAGAGATTCATGCTATTAACAGCTTTCCAGACTTGCAGACACTCACCACAGAGAGAAGACCAGTCTGACCGGAATAACTCAGCAAGGGAGATCAGTCTTAATTCAGCCCCCTTGGTTCCACCCCATGAACCTGACCCTGACCCTGAGAAAGATCCTGCAGGGCTGGGTCAGGGCCTAACCTCAGGAGCCTCCTGGAAACCCCACAGAGAAGCTCAGCCCAGCAGCCCCTCCCCAGACCCATGCCCCAGGGCTCCTGATTCCAGAAGCATTGGGGATCCTGTGTCAGGTCTGCTCTGACCCCTAGGAAGAGCTGATTGTGAGCAATGGTTTATTGGGAGCCCAAGTCTCATGGGTTTTGAGCTGGTCACCAGCCAGGGCTCAGCCCCAAGAGTAACATCTGGGCAAGAATAGAGCCCAGTCCTTTACCTGACACTGTGTGTGAAGAGCACAGATACACAAAACTGCCAGGCAATTTGTGGATGACCCTGGGGAACTTACAAGAATAGAAAGAGAAGTCAGCATTCCAGGGAGAAAAAGAAGAGAAAAAATGCTCCTGGCAGCTCCTCTTTCACCAGGGATCAGCCCAGGGGATTCTCTCTTGAAGTTGATCAATAGCAGGTGACTTTTATTTGAGCAGCTCATTTATTTCAAGATTTATGTCAGAGATTGTGAATATTTTACAGTTGACACACTGACAACCTGGCAGCCAAATGCTCATCCTCCTCCACTGAGGGGAAGCTGAGGCACAGGTATATAGAGTCACTAAAGCAGAGTCACACAGGCCATGAGCAGCTGACCAGAGTCACTCCAGGTCTGTCCTCAGCCACAGCCCCAACTTCTCCTTTACTCTGGGGCTTTACTGGGTGTCTCTGGGCCCCTAGGCCAACCATTGGTTCAGATACTTTTCCCTTTAGTGTTCTTCGCTCAGGGGAGAGATTGTGGTCTTAAGTGTGATAGGAAATGGAGCATTCATTTGTTTGACTCTAGAAACAAATTACTGCAGTAACAATCACATTCAGTGCAGGGAATGCTCAGGCCTTCCCTTCAGGTGGGCGATCCTCACCTCTCTGCACTGTACTTAAAATTACTCATTTGCTTCCTGATGTGTGGGTGTCACACCCAATAGATATTAAAGGAAAAGACTTTGCCTTCTCACTTCAAACTCTACACACTGCAACCAGCTCAGGCATCAGTATATAAGAAACACTGATTTGCTTTTGATGAATTCATAAGTAATAAATAGTGCAGTGGCTGGTGTGGCTCAGTGGATTGAGTGCTGGCCTGCAAACCAAAGGGTCACTGGTTCAATTCCCAGTCAGAGCACATGCCTGGGTTTCAGGACAGGTCCCCAGTAGGGGGCACTCGAGAGGCAACCCCACATTGATGTTTCTCTCCCTCTCTCTCTCCCTCCCTCCCTTCCCCTCTCTAAAAATAAATAACATATTTTTAAAATTTGAAAAAAAAAAAAGCCAGAGGACTTCCAGCCAAGATGGACACATAGGTAGACACACTGTGCCTCCTCACACAACCAAAATTAAGGACAACAAAAATTTAGAAACAAAAAAACAACCAGGACAGACAGAGAAATGAACTGTATGGAAGTCCCAACAACCATTCATCCAGACCAGTAAGGGAGGCGGAGTCAGTGGCCGACAAAGAGGAGTCAGGGTAGGAAAAAGTGGTGGCTGGCAGACCCGGATGCACAGGGTGCAGGCAGCAGCTGGCAGACCCCGGGCATGGGCACAGGGAGTCAACAAGCACACCCAGTAAGGCACACAAGGCAGCTGGCCGTCTGCAGTCACACATTCATGCACAGATAAACCAGGTGAAAATGGGCAGAGAGACAGACTGTGCAACCCAGGGCCCCAGCACCAGGAAATAAAGCCTAAAGGCCCTGGTTGAAAACACTTGTGAAGGTTGAGATGCTGGTAGAGACTCCCAGCCTCACAGGAGAGTTTGTTGGAGAAACTCACAAGGTCCTGGAATGTACACAAGCCCACCCACCCGGGAACTAGCACAAGAAGGGCCCAATTTGTTTGTGGGAAGCAGCAGAGGGGACTGAAATCTGACAGAGAGATCAGAGGAAGCACTATTGTTCCCTCACAGACCCTGCCCCCACATACAGTGTCACAACCAGTGACTGGGTTGCCCTGCCCTGGTGAACACCTAAGGCTCTGCCCCTCATATATAACAGGCACAACAAGACAAAAAAAAAAAAAATCCAGGGCAAATTCAACTAAGTGACAAAGAAATAGCCAACATATCAGATGCACACTTCAAAGCACTGGTGATCAGGATGCTCACAGAATTGGTTGATTTTGGTCGCAAATTTGATGAAAAAATGAAGGCTATGCTAAGTGAAATGAAGAAAAATGCACAGGGAACCAATAGTGATGGAAAGAAAATTGGGTTTCAAATCAATGGAGTGGACCAGAAGGAAGAAAAAAACATACAATCAGAAAAGAATGAAGAAACAAGAATTCAAAAAAATGAGGAGAGACTTAGGAACCTCCAGAACATCTTTAAACATTCCAACATCCAAATTATAGGGGTACCAGAAGGGGAAGAGGAAGAACAACAAGTGGAAAAGTTATTTGAACAAATAATGAAGGAAAACTTCCCCAATCTGGCAAAGGAAATAGACTTACAGGAAGTCCAGGAAGCTCAGAGAGTCCCAAAAAAGTTGGACCCTAGGAAGAACACACCAAGGCACATCATATTACATTAGCCAAGGTAAAAATGAAGGAGAGAATCCTAGAAGCAGCAAGAGATAAGGGGACAGTCACCTACAAAGGAGTTCCCATCAGACTGTCAGCTGATTTCTCAAAAGAAACCTTACAGGCAAGAAGGGGCTGGAAAGAAGTATTGCAAGTCATAAAAGGCAAGGACCTCCATCCAAAATTGCTCTATCCAGCAAAGGTTTCATTTAGAATGGAAGGAAGATAAAGTGCTTCTCAGATAAAGTCAAGTTAAAGGAGCTCGTCATCATCAAGCCCTTATTTTATGAAATGTTAAAGGGACTTATCTAAGAAAAAGAAGATAAAAAACATGTATAGTAAAATGACAGCAGACTCACAATTATTAACAACCACACCTAAAACAAAAACAAAAACAAACTAAGCAAACAACTAGAACAGAAACAGAACCACAGAAATGGAGATCACATGGAGGGTTAGCAACAGGGGAGTGGGAAGAGGAGAGAGGGGGAAAAGGTACAGAGAATAAGTAGTATAGATGGTAGGTAGAAAATAGATGGGGGGGGGCAAGAACAGTATGGGAAATGTAGAAGCTAAAGGACTTATGACACATGGACATGAACTAAAGGGGGGAATGTGGGTGGGAGAGGGTGTGCAGGGTGGAGGGGAATGAAGGGGAGGAAATAGGACAACTGTAAAGCATAGTCAATAAAATAGATTTCAAAAAAAATTGTGACTACACTAAATGCCACTGAATGGTTCACTTTAATATAATTAATTTTATGGAGTATGAATTGCACCTCGTAAAAATAATTATGCCTAATGAAAGAAGCCAGACAAAAAGGCAACATATTATGTAATTGCATTTATATAAAGTTCTAGAAAATGCAAACTATTCTATTGAGAATAAACTAAGATAAGTGATTGCCTGAGGCATGTGAGAATCTTTGGGGTTGAATGGATATACAAGGAGTGAGTATGAAGGTCAGCTCTCATCAGATAGTACCCTTCATCTGTGTGTGGTTTATTGTCTGTCACTTCTACCTCAGTCAGACTTTAATCAAGCCTTGATGTCATGTTTTGCTTATGTGGTAAGGAGGGGAGAATAGTGTTCCTTTATCACTGCTGTTTCCAAGTGGGCAGACCTTGGATATGTGCTCACAGAAATGCAATAATGACAACAGCTTGTTTTTTTCATACTCTGTGTATGGGGCACTTCAAGCACATTAGCTCATTTAATCATCCAAATGAGTCCATTGAACTTCCTTTACTTCGCTCAGCTTTCCCACTTCATCGTTTTTGCACTCACTGTGTCCTCTGCATGGACCTCTCATTCCTGCCCCCTCATGAGCTCTAGGTTTGCCTGATCTCATTGTCTATTAGGTGCCTTTTTTTTTCCAGGATAGTTTTTCCTGATTCTTCAGTTTAAGTCAGAATCCCAGATATGTAGAGTCATAACA
This sequence comes from Phyllostomus discolor, assembly GCF_004126475.2. NCBI lineage: Eukaryota > Metazoa > Chordata > Mammalia > Chiroptera > Phyllostomidae > Phyllostomus > Phyllostomus discolor. Next base: position 15,239,601 of record NC_040914.2, read on the forward strand.
CTTCATGTTTCTCCTTTTTAACCATTATCTCATGTGTAATTTGTTTACTCATTTATGAAAAAACACCAACAAAGTGCTCACCATCTGCCTGACACTGTTCTAAGCACTGGGGATGCAGCTGTGACACAGAACAGACAGAATCCCAGTCCTCATAGGCCTGACATTCTAAACCATGGAGCAAAAAGAATAATATGTTATACTATTTTAAAATAAAATATGGCATGCTTGGGTGTTTTTTTCCTTCAACTTGAAAATATTGGAGGACCAAGGAGGAGACAATCTGGTTGGAGAAGACAGAGCAAGAAATGAGAGATGAATTTGAAGAGGGAGGAGCCGTCGGCTAGAACTTTGGCCTTTCTCCAAGTGGCTGAGGAGCCACTGGAGGCTTCAGAGCAGGAGTGGCAAAGGGAGTCAAAGCTCTGCCACCCTGAAGTTCCTTTTAGAGGATAGTAATCTTCAGCTCTTTATTGAGAAAAAGCACTCAGGAAAGATTTTTTATTCTCCCCACTTTCCTGCCAGGAGATTCACACTGAAACACTTGCTGTAGAGGGAGGATTAGGATGTTCGTTTGAGCCTAATTTAGTTACCTGTGGTCAATAGAAGGGCTTCGGGCAGGCGACTCTTTGCTAGCCACCCCGCATCCCACTGCTTCTCAGTTGCATAGAGAGCACTCTCCTGCCTTGCAGGCTCTGCTCAGCTCCCTATAACCTGCGCATTCTTACTTCCAAATCTAAGACCCCGTGCTCTTTCATGTCTCTCTTTGTCCAAAATATCTTATGTAGCCAATGTTGCCTCAATGTTTTTGGAATTTTCCATAAGAATAAAGGCAGATGTGGCCCAAAGCCTAGAAACTTGTCAGCAAAGCAGGTTGCAGGTGAAGGATATAGTCTGCTAAGCAAAAGATTAATAGATCTGTCTTCTGCTCTTAAGGTAGCATCACCAAAACCATTTTAAAATGGTTTGCAGAACTTTGGGTTGTCTGCAACCAGAAGACCTCTGGGCCCTCATAAACCAAAGACCCTGGACAGGATGATGTCAGAGGAGGAATAAATCAACTTAAGAAGATCATGGAAACTCACTCCATAACTGGCCCATCCCCAAAACCCAAGACTCTGAAGTCCCTAATCATAGTGTTTTCTCTTTTTCTTCTTAAGAGATGCCAAATGTAAACCACTGAGGAGTTTGGATCTTTAAACATCAGCTTCCCATTTTCCTTCCATTGTGATCTTTGACATATATGCTTTCCCTTTTTTTTTTTCCCACTGATCCAGCCACAGCCCTGGCTCCTACCACAAGGAAGAGGACCAGGAGGAGGATGCTGGTGGGGAGCCCATGGACACGCAATACCAGCACATCTGCAACACGGACACGTTGTAGAGAGTATTGAGTGTTGGCCAGAGTGCCTCCAGGCCCTCCCTGAGCAGGTGACCCCTGAGTTCCAGAATCCCATCCAGGTGCTGCAAGACTTGGCATCTCTACAGGCCAAGCTCATACACAAGAAAGGTAACTGCTGGCCCCTCAAGGTCTGCCATGATGGCAACCCCTCTGAGCAGCTGGAGCTGTGACAGTGCATCACAAGGGCCCAGCTCATGCACTGCCATGTAGCGCAGGCATGTAGCACAAAGTGCTGCTGCCTCACCTCCTCCTTCCCTGACCAGAATACACTGGCCAACAGCCATGGGATCGGTATTCCCTCTTCCACCAATGACCCCAGGTGCAAACCACTGGACAGTCACACCCTCCAAGCTGGCAAGTACTGCTGGCAGAACTCTGTTCAGAACTTCAAGGAGAGCGAGGTGAATGCTTTACGACTGACGTGCACCAATTCCCGCAGCGTCATGCAGAAGAGCTGGATTCCCAAGGGGAAGTCGACTGAGGATGACATTGACACCTCAGTCATTAGTGACACGGTCACACTGGAGCTGGACATGATGGGAATGAGCACAGCTTGGATACCATCAGCCTTTGTGGCAAGACTGGCACCTCGGATGAGGTCTTCAAATAACCTCCACCAGGCCCTCCCCGAGGCTGTCACACTCCTTTCCTGTTACTCCTCACCTGCCATCTCAGTCACTAGTTACTACCTGATCTTCCCACCACCTGTGGGGTTTGCTGCATGCTCCCAGCTCCCTGGCCTCCTGTCCCACCCCTGACCACAATCTGAGTGGGCTGGGAGAGGATGGCAAAAGGTGTGAGTTCTGTGTGGCTCTCCCTCTTCCTCCCTTCCTTTGTCTCCCTTTCTCTCTCTGCCTCTGTCTCTCTCTTCCCACCACCCAGCCTCTCTCTCTCACACACACATGCACAGTGGAGGAACACTTACTCCCCCTCTCCTAACCCCTAAAAACTGTTTCCCCATTCTGTTCAACCAGGCCAGGCAGGGAGGGGCTAGTCTGGGGACTGTTCTCTGCTCCATCTCTCACTGCAGCCCCTTGGAATTAAGGGGGCACCCAGAATACCCAGGAACTGTGATGCCACCAGGTCCCAATGCTCCCAGATTTCCCAAAGACCTTCCTGCTTTTCTTACCTGTACCTGCACCTGGAGCTGGTGTAGGCAAGGCTGTGGGGACTGCCCCTGTGAGAGCTGTATAATAGTGAGGCTCACAAAAATCCAGAGACTGACCTGAGGGGGCCACACAATGGTGGGCTCAGTTCACTTCTCTCCCCTGTCCTGTGCTCAGCCTCTCTTGCCCCCATCAGTGCCCTGGGGCCTGGGGTGGAGGGGGGGGGCATGTCCTGAGTGAGAGGTGCAGACAGAGGGACTCTGAGAATAGGACGAGAAGTTTCCGGGGTTCACAGGTGTGTGTGCATGTGTGTATGTAGAACTTTTGCTTTTAAACACATGAGGATATGAGAGGCAGTAGGACCAGACTTGGAACCAAGGAAGCAGGCTGGCAGGCTGCTGCCCTTCCCTCCCTCCCAACCCCCGACTATGAAAGGGCTCCCAACTCCCAGGCCCCAGCTCCTATACATATTTTTCAACTTTTTTAAGCTAATGGAATAGTAAAGTATAAGGTTTCTTCTCTCTTAAAACAATGGAACTGAGTCTGATGTTCCCTTTGGTCCCAGGGACCATGGAAGTCAGGATGGGGTCCAGGGTAGGGGCAGCTGAGTGTGTGCCTGAGTGTGGAGTATGGGTCCATGTTTCCGAGGGGGGACCCAGCTCCAGCCACTGCTGGGAGTCCACTGGGCACAGCCAGATCCCCACAGGGCTCTGTTTGAAGGGTGTCCCTGATGGTGGCCTGTTGGTGGAGCCCACTGCATGCGGATAGGGCAGGATCCACTTCACTGTCAGCAGGTGTTCGCTGAATTTTCTCTCTAATCTTTCCTCTCTTTCTAGCCTCACCCAGTGTACTGGTTTTGATTTTTTTTTTTTTTTTTTAGTTTTATATGTAAACCAAAGGGTTTTTTTATTTTCTTTACCTGCCACCCCCTGACACTGGATGTCACTGGAGCCTTTTTGTCTCTGGCCCTTTTCCTCACTGCCTTACCCCTCACCTCCTCCCCATGTCTGACAGCCCATTGCTTCCAGGGGCAGGGCCGGTGGAAGGTGGGGACCACCCCAGTGGACCCTTGGAATCTGGCTTGGAGGCCGGCCCCCAACCCAGCAGCCCCAACCAGCCAGTGAGGAAGGGGTCCCTCCAGCAGTTGCTTGTTGTGTCCATGGAGGATTGTCCAGTGCGGCTGGGATTTTGGCACTTGTCTTGCTGTCCCAAGTGTGTGTCCCCCAAAGACAGGGGGAGGGCAATGTGAATAGAGGTGTGGACACTCCCAGCTAAAGCACAATCACCTTAGTTTCACCTCCCCCCTGCATCCTGGCCTTGACATGCTACCCCAGCATCATCCCAAAGCACAATGTCCTGGTCACATGGTGGGTCCCCAGGGACAGAAGGGTGGGCTATGGCTCCAGCTGGCCCCCCAAAGAAAGCAGGATTCCCCAGGTTGTCCCCCCTCCAGGCCTTAGCTGGGGACCAGCTTCTGGGAATGGTGTCCTCACCTTCCCCACCCTTTATCTGGGCAGGCCCCTGCCCAGCCCCTCCTTGTCTTGTCCTCAGAGAGGGCTTGTCCCTATCCTTCCTCCACACCCCTGCTGCACTGGGTTGGGCATCAGGCCCCCTTGTTTCAAGGGCCCAAGAAGGCACCCTTGGTTCTAAGGACACTGTATTGGTCTAGAGGGGTGGGGAGAGGGGCAGAGCAGGAGAAACATCCTCACCAGGAGAGCCAAAGACAGGGTTCTGCCTGACCCCAGGAGCCACACCCATTCTTATCCACCCTGCCCTGCCAGGGTGACCTTCTGCTCTTCCTTCTTCCCCCTGCCCTGCCTGCTCTGGCCTGCACACACCATCCCACCAGGGGAGGCCAGGAAGAAGCAGGAATGGAGATCACAGACCAATGAAAGAAGATAGGGGTTCTGCCACGGTCCAGCCCCAGCTAGGTCCAGGGTTTCCTGAAAGGTGGGTAAGGCGTCGGCGATGGGAGACAGACGACAACACGCCTCAGAGGACAGTGATGCTCTGTTCTGTTTATTGCAAGTACAAGCAGGTTTTTATACTTTCATTTTTAGCAGTGATTGACATTTGCGATTAGGTAAAGCAGAAAAAAATTAATACAAAGGTAACCAGGAAAAATACAAAAATTCCCATAGATTCAGTTATATTAAACAAAGATTATTTTAACCAGGAGAGCCATAAATCAGACAATTAGAAATAGCTGTACGTACAGAGTTTGAATGTCTTATTGTTTATTAAAATTCTCAGAATTTGTCATGGGTCAAAAGGATATGCTAAATTGAATAGAGGTTATAGGAAATTTATTATAAGGCCTTTGTGATGTCTAACTTACCTATTTACCTTTTCTGTCTAACATATTCCTCTATGTACCATGGACTCTGACTCCCTGGTAACTGTTTCTACGTGCTTAATTTATAATAGTTAACCAGCTTTTCTTATTTCTTTGCCTGTCTAATTCTACTTAATACATATTCCTATTCAAGGTAAAGGTGGGGCTGTTACTCCAACAACTTGTAGACATTCAGGGGCTATTTCATTAGAAGGGATTTTATTCTCTGGTCAAGAAATTATTTTATACAACTTCATTGGAATTATGCAAATCAATAAACCTGAGATACAGATATCTAACAATCCCACCACCTTTTAATCTCCAAAACAAACATATAAGGAGAGATAAACAGGAAATTCAGCTACAATAAACTCTTTTTATTTCTTAGTTAATAAACACCAGGGAGGTCTGCTTCGAGCTAGCCTTTCCATGAAATTTAGACTATTATAAAACACTTGAACTTCATCCTAATTGACCATTCTAATGTCACCCTCATTATATGCTCCTGTATAAGGCAATGGGAGATCTGGAACCCTCTGGAGACCATTAGCTCCTTTTGGGGGATACCATAATTTGCCAATAATCTAATATGCTACCCAGGGGTATCCCTGGGCTGTGGGTAAGGGTCTATATAGTTTTTTCTTGTTTTCTTGAAAGACTCTTTGTATCTATGGGTAAGGAACAGGTGTGGGAAAGTCCGCCAATAATTCAACCTATTGTAACAGATTTATGAATTCTTTTATGGGAACAATCGGGGATAATTTCTTACTCAGGTTTATAAACACTGTATTTAAAACAATCTGGGCATGGTTCAATAATCTAGGGAGAACTAGTTGTCCCTTCAGAATTTCCCTCAAAATCAATCATTGACTGTTTTCGAGCCTCTTTCTTCTCATGTTCTGTTCTTATGGGAATCAGGGTACAAAGTAAGACCATGATTAATATTAGCAAGGAAATTATTAAAAGCAATCCCCAGAAAAATTACCGCCCCCCTTCGTATGCCACGCTCTCTTCCAGGAAGATGGATTCCTTGAATGCCCTCTTTCCATGTTCAGACCTTGTCAAAAAACATGGTTGGAAGAGGGCGTGGCAGGGTCCACTCCACCTCCCGACTGCCCCACCCTCCCTCCATCTCCCATAGGACGGGCCATGTGCCTTGTCCTCCTGACCTGCCCACACGTGCCCTCCTGTAGGTGACACTGCACTCTACCTAATTTGAGGAGAGGTGCACACAGGGAAACGTGAACGGGAGGACTCCAGTGATATGGCTGAGAATAAACTAAATGACTTTGTACAAAAATAACAATAAAACAAACAAGAAAATATAAATGAAAGCACAAACAGAAATAGACACACAGATACAGAGAACAGTCAGATGGTGGCCAGAGGGGAGGGCACCTGGGAGACTGGGGGGAAAGTGAAGGGACCAGAGTACAGATGGGCAGTGACAAAACAGTCACAGGGACGGAGAGCACAGCACAGGGACATGGTAAGTAGCACTGCAGCAGCTGTGCACGTGGCTGCGTGTGTCCTGGGACACTCTGTAAAGTGCGTGTGTGTCCAACCACTGTGCTGTCCACCTGGAACTAACACAAAATAATATTGAAGGTCAACTGTACTGACAGTCAGGGGAAGACCTGTCTGCTCATCTCTACAGGGCACACAGCTGTGCTTTGGGCGGGGCCTCCTGGTCTCTGTCTACAATTCTCTGCTTCTGAGGTCACAATGACCAGGGCAGTTACCTGACCCCTGGGTGGGGTGCAGCTCTCACTCTGTGTATTGGCAGCGATGAGGAAAAAGCCTTGCGGTTTTCCTACTGTCCCCACCCCCCTCTCTCCCCATCCCCCTTCCACTGCCTCTTCCTCCACACCTGGCATCAACCATGGCCATTGGAAGGCCCCCACTCCTGTTGCTCCCCCACCTCGCCAAACCAAGTTCCCATCTCTTAATAATGGGACCCCTCCTCACTTGAGAGCCTTCAAGGCCTATGGCCTTCAAGGGATGGCTACGGTTCCCAGCTACCCGTGCCCTGCCATTCCCTCTTCCCCTCTGGACCTCCACCCTGTCCTCCTAAACTTTGTCCCTAATTTTCAATCTCCCTATGCCCCACTACCCCCCTCTAACCTTTCTCTGGCCTCAGGCCGTCCTTGCAGAAGGCGCACCAGAGCCCGCATCCCACCCACCCAGCCTCCCCCTCCCACCATCTCAACTCTCTGCGGCCCACCTGGAAACTGTCCCCAAAGCCAGACGAGCCAAGCACTGGGGACACAGACCTCTCGGAACTTCATGAATCGGGCACCTGCTGGGCGCAGGGAGCACAACAGGCTGGGCGGCTGCTACAGGTAATCTGGTGGGCCCTCCAGTTCTCCAGGAAGCCCCTTCTCCACAGTGAGTTCTCAGCCATCTCACTGTCTGGCTCCTGTCACCAGGAGGATGGCCCTCTAGGGGAATGGTCTACCAGCCGAAGAAAATGTAACAGGCTCCTGCATGTCCACACTTGACCTGCCAGCCTCTCGCAGCAGACACTAGAAGGCAGTGGCTGGGCTTGAGGGACTCGGGGCAGTTTTCCCTGCAGGCCCCTTCCCCTCCACATGCCCAAGCACAGTCCCCTCCTTCAGAAAGATCAACAGTGCCCTGTGCCTGGAACATACCCCACCCCCTAAACCAGCCTCCCCAGGGGCTGTGACTAGGGGCCTTTTAGCCAATCAAGGACTGCCTGGGTGGGTGGGGCAGTGGCAGTGGGAGGGGAAGTGAAGCCCTGCCTGAGGTACTGGAGCCTGGAGGCTGGCGGAGGGCTGAGTCCCCTCTGAGGCAGGCATCCTGTTCACCCTGACCCTGGGCACTCAGGGGCAGTGCTGGCTCTGCAGTGGACCTGGCCCTCAGCTTCCTGCAAGATCAAGACTGTGTTTCAGCAGGCTTACTGCGGGCAGCATTAGCCGCTTGGGGAGAAAGCTGCAAGTGGAGGTGGAGGCTGTTGGGAGGGGACTTTCTGAGGCCTCCATGCCCACACACCCTCCTTCCCTCCCTTCCCTGCAGGCCCCAGGGCACCCAGGGCTACTCCCGTTTCCCACCCTTGTCAGAAGCAAGGACAGGCCAAACTGGCCAGAAATCGAAGAACTCATGTTTAAACTCTTCTGGCTTCCCATCTGGGCCAGACAGTTCAAGAATGGACAGCCGAAAATTGGCAGCACGTCCTTCTTGTAGGGTGAGTCCTGGGTTGCTGACTGAGTGAGGGGAGGGGGTGGCCTGAAAACTCACACACTACAATGCTGCTGCCCCCTCCAAGGGCTGCATCCTGGGCTGCCTTTTCTGACCACAACCTAGGGTGCTCAGGATCTAAAATTATACTTTCTCTTGGCCCCTGTAGAACTCTCGGTCTTAATAACCACTTTCCTGTGGTGAAGTCAGGCGCTGAAGACACACCCTGCAACTGGAACCCCCTTCTCCAGGATCTGCAGGGTTTGCAGAGCAGGGAAGCCTGATCCCTCTGGCTGGTGACCTGGAGTTTGCAAATGATTATTAAGTGAATGCATCTGCCCAGAAATGCCAACCTTGAGCTCTGAGCTCCAGTGTCAAGTGCAGGTGGAGAACCAGATGGAGGAAGAGTTCAGGACCCTGCTCTACAAGACACATCCTCAGCAGCTGGACCCCATTCTCTGTCCCTCCACCTGCTCCAGGAGTTAGGTTCTACCCCAAGAGAAGCCCCTTTCCTTTGTAGCTGTGGTCCCCCAGGCACTAGCATCTCAGAGAGGACTGAGCAAGGACAGACCTGTCTACCCTGTCCATCAGTGTCTACCCAAGGAAGGAAATGATGACCCAGCTCCTTGGGGCCATGGACCACAGCTGCATCCCCTAGAGTTCCCCAGTCCCCTGTCCAGGGCAAAGGTGTGGCTAGGTCCTCAGAGCCTCAGCTCAGATCCTCAGACCCAACCCCAGGGCTGCAGGGCAGTGCAGAGACCTGGGGAAGAAGATTTGGGGAAGGTTCATGGTTGGCTAGTCCCATTGTCTTCATCTTTCATTCAGACTTGCCCTCTCAGGACAGGCATTTGACCCTCACGTGGGAAGGTGGGGGCCATGTCATTGCCTACTTTCCTTCCCATGTGCTACTTGGGAGCAACATTTTAGGAACTTTTCAGAAAGACCAGGCCCTCTGACTGACAGTGGAAATTGTTGACAGAGAACTGGAAGAGATGCACCTGGAGTCCAGGTTCCTATAAACATATGATCGGACTTGGAGGCTTTATTTCTTTCCACCCAGAATGACGTCCTTCAATTTTCTGAGAGAAAGGAAGAGGAGCCAAGGTCATAGAGGTCATGGAGTACTTCTGGCTGCCCCAGTGCCATGGAGGAAGAACAGCTGCTGGGAAGACCAAGAACCTCCTCAGAGCCCTGGCCTGGCCTGCTGCTTCAGGTCCCAAAGAGTTTCCTATTTCCCAGAGCTGGTAGAATGGAGCCAAAAGACTATCAGCAATCCTCACAGACTCTGCCCCTCATTCCACTGTCTCAGTACCAGTGAATCTTCCCACGACTCTCCTTCAACTGAGACACCATCAGGAAATGGCAAATATTTTTTATGATGGTAGAAAATATTGGTTAAAACCATTTCACAGAAACACAGGGCAAAAAACTTGGGTATGCAGGGCGGGCTCAAGCACTTCTGGGTGCTGTGACTACACATAGATAATTTTGATTGTTCTTATGTATGTTATAATGAATAAATGGCATTAAATGATCTTTAGTAATGCAAATTGATTCCTATGAGCTCATCCTGACAGCTGTAATTGGCCATTCAGAAGGCCCTTGCCTGAGATGGTACACAACCCACCCTATTATCAGAATAAGAACGACTAACCACATTTTAAAGAATTCAAACATCTTGCTCATCTCAGTATGTTTGCTTTATTTGGTGGTTCCATCAGCATCTGTGCTGCACGATTTACAGATTTTGACAAATCAGCATTAACCTTCTCCTAGATGAGGCTTTGCCACACAATTTCCTCTGAATGAGTCAGGGGAAGACTGTTTCAATGGCTGATATTTTTACCCAGAATCCACTTTTTATCACATACTAAATTTGTATTTAATGTTAAGGTATAAGGCCAGAAATAAAATCACAGTCATCTAATTCAAGAAAACCAATTTAAAAAATTTGTTCAATTTGTGTTGAATTTGCTAATACATTCTGTAAAAATTGATCAACTAACTTAGGAGACTAGAGAGACAAAAGACAGAGCAGGAAACACTTTCTGGCACAGGACAGCTAGCTCAGTTTACTCCAAAAGAGTCACCACTTCTAACTTTTTACAGAAAAGCATCAGAGGAATCACAAATACTGATGACTTGCCAGTTAGCCTCCATCCAAACCACTTAATAAGCCTTGAGTGACATCTTGAGTGATAGCTCCATAGGATTCTAGGAATTTATTTTGGTGTAATGGGAAATTCATCTGTGGGCATCACCCTGGAGTCAAAGTGTGTTACAGACACCTGGTTTCTGTGAGCTGAGGTCACTGCTTTGAAGCACCCCTGGCCATCTGAACCTCTCCTGCAAGTAGGACCTGTGCAGGCTTGCTGATACCCACAGGATGTCTCTTTCCAGGACTCAGTCCTGGTCACTGGCTCACCTTGAAGTCTCCACATATTGGCTTGACCTTCTATTGGCTTTTGGGACTTGTTGTTCTGACTCTTACCAGTTCCTTTCTGTCTTCATGCGTTCCAGTCTCTGTGCCACCCCTTTTCATAGTGCTCTTCCCAGGATTTCCTGCTTGCTCATTCCCTCACATGGGGTGTGGTCTCACACAGACCCACCAGCTTCTTCCTCTGTCCTTACAATGAAGACTTCCCACTCGGCATCTCCCTGGGTGGTCCATCTCCTTTGAGACTCCAAACCTACAGGTCCAAAGTGGACCACCTTTTTCCCAGCAATCCTGGAGCTCCACCCATGTTGCATCTCCTTTGAATTTTCCCCATGGTCCATCTAGTCCCACTTCCAGAAACAATAGAGCCACACTTGACTTCATGTCATTCTTCCTCTCATGCACTTCATTAGCTCCCCTGGCCCATTAGTTTTACCCTGAACAGTCCTGGAATCAGCATTTCCTTCTTTATGCCTCCTCTCCCCTCACTTCAGGCAGCACCTCCTCCAAGAAGTATAAAAAATGTCTTATTCATCTTTGTGTCCCAAATGATATGCCAATAGCAGGTCCTCGGTCAATAATTTCTATTACTGAACTGGAACACAGAATATAAAGGTGGGCTTTCCTGAATTGACATCAGGAAGAGTGTGAGACTTCTGGCCAAGATGGAGGTGTAGCTAGACACACTGTGCCTCCTTGCACAACCAAATTAAGGACAACAAAAATTTAGAAAGGAAAATGAAAAAACTGTACTGACAGAAAATTGAACTGTATGGAAGTCCAACAACCAAGGAGTTAGACACATTCATACAGTGTGGTAGGAGGGGCAGAGTTGGGTGGCCATGCAGAGTCAGGTGCTGGGCAGAGAGAGGCCGCAGCAAGAAAAAAAAAGGGGTGGCTGATGGACCCAGGCATGCAGGCTGTGGCTGGCAGACCCAGTGAGGTGCACAGGGAAGCTGGCTGACTAAGTGGTCCCACATTCATGGGCAGACAAACCAGGCAAAGCTGGGGAGCAAAACAGACTGCGCAGCTCAGCGTCCCAGCACCTGGAAATAAAGCCTCAAAACACTGATTGAAAACACCTGTGGGGTTTGAGTCTCACAGGAGAGTTTGTTGGAGAGACCCACAGGGTCCTAGAACGTACACAAGCTCACCCACATGGGAATCAGCACCAGAAGGGCCCAATTTGCTTGTGGGAAATGACAGAAAGGACTGAAATCTGACAGAGAAATCAGAGCAAGCCCCATTGTTCCCTCAGACCCTGCCCCCACATATAGCATCACAACCCAGTGACTGGGATGCCCCGCCCTGGTGAACACCTAAGGCTCCGCCCCTCAAATGTAACAGGCACAAAAAGACAAAAAAAAAATGGCCCAAAGGGAAGAACAGATTAAAGCCCCAGAGCAAATACTATTAAGCAATGAAGAAATAGCCAACCTATCAGATGCACAGTTTAAAGCACTGGTGATCAGGACGCTCACAGAATTGGTTGATTTTGGTCGAAAATTTGATGAAAAAATGAAGGCTACGCTAAGTGGAGGAAAACACACAGGGAATCAATAGTGATGGGAAGAAAACTGGGACTCAAATCAATGGAGTGGACCAGAAGGAAGAAAGGAAGGAAGGAAGGAAGGAAGGAAGAAAGAAACAACCAAACAGGAAAGAATGGAGAAATAAGAATTTAAAAAAAATGAGGAGAAGCTTAGGAACCTCCTGGACATCTTTAAACATTCCAACATCCAAATTATAGGGGTACCAGATAATTTGGTACCCCCTTTGCCAGAAGGGGAAGAGGTAGAGCAACAGATTGAAAACATATTTGAACAAATAATAAAGGAGAACTTCACCAATCTGGCAGAGGAAATAGACTTCCAGGAAGTCCAGGAAGCTCAGAGAGTCCCAAAGAAGTTGGACCCAAGAAGAAACACACCAAGGCACATCATAATTACATTAGCCAAGGTAAAAATAAAGGAGAGACTCCTAGAAGCAGCAAGAGATAAGGGGACAGTCACCTACAAAGGAGTTCCTATCAGACTGTCAGCTGATTCTCAAAAGAAACCTTACAGGTAAGAAGGGGCTGGAAAGAAGTATTGCAAGTCATAAAAGGCAAGGACCTCCATCCAAGATCGCTCTATCCAGCAAAGGTTTCATTTGGAATGGAAGGCAGATAAAGTGCTTCTCAGATAAGGTCAAGTTAAGAGTTCGTCATCACCAAGCCCTTATTTTATGAAATGTTAAAGGGACTTATCTAAGAAAAAGAAGATAAAAAACATGGATAGTAAAATGACAGCAGACTCACAATTATTAACAACCACACCTAAAACAAAAACAAAAACAAACTAAGCAAACAACTAGAACAGAAACAGAACCACAGAAATGGAGATCACATGGAGGGTTAGCAACAAGGGAGTGGGAGGAGGAGAGAGGGGGAAAAGGTACAGAGAATAAGTAGCATAGATGGTAGGTAGAAAATAGACAGGGGGAGGGCAAGAATAGTATGGGAAATGTAGAAGCTAAAGGACTTATGACACATGGACATGAACTAAAGGAGGAGAATGTAGGTGGGAGGAGGTGTGCAAGGTAGAGGAGAATGAAGGGGGAAATTGGGACAACTGTAATAGCATAATCAATAAAATTAAATTAAATTTTAAAAAAAAGAAGAGTGTGTCCTCAGTGTTAACCTCAGTAAACGTGACTTGCTGTGCTTCGACAAAATTTTATTCTGCTTCTATGAAGGAGCTATTAAAGGCTTGAGGGAGTAATTTGTTCTCTCAGGCAAGGTTGATTTTGGTTATAATACACCTATGTGGTTGTAACTCTATTTTATCTGTCCATTTCACAGAACTGTTGAAAAGGAGGATTCCCCTTAATATCATTTTTCTCTCACCTCTGGCATTTCCTTTCCCATATGGTTCCCATTAGTGTGTCCAGTGCTTGTTTACTAGCATAGTCGCAACCATAGTAAAAAAAAAAAAAATCCACCAAATTTGTTTTCTCAAAGTTATATTATGTGGTACTCCACATAGCTGAAAACCTAATACAGTTCTCTTATGCCAGATACACCACAATTAACCTCATTTTCACTTCTGTAAACAGGAGGTTTTCCATCCATCATGTATCACTCTCTCTAGGATTTATTCCTTAATTATTTCCATTGAGTTTGGGACTTTCTGAAAATCCTACAGATTCATTACTTTCCAAATATAGGCTTCATGAACAGTTTTAATCTTCAATTGCACCCCAAGTGGTGGGGAGGTCTGGAGGCTTCACTCTAGTCCTGTGGGCTGGGAAGAGCCTGAGGATCATGCCATATAGAAGAAAGGTGACTTTATGTTCTGTAGCACCCTGGCTCTGTCCTCTCTGAGTGCCCCTCTTGAACGCCTTGCCACCACCCTTCCTGCTCAGGGCTCTGCAAGTGCTTGGAGGCCAGGAGGGGGACCACAGGGAGGGACAGGAGATGGTCAGGTGCCAAATATGAGGTAGTGGAGCTCCACAAGGCCCATGGGTGGTTCAGGGTGTGCCTGTCATGGTTTACCTGTGTGTTTGGATGAATATGTGTGCTTTTCCGACTTTAGACCTCCTTACACATTTGTGTTGTGTATTATAAAGATTTGTGTCTTTGGGTATAAGTGTCTTTCTTTGAGTGTGTCTGAGATTGTGTGTGTGTGTGTGTGTGTGTGTGTGTGTGCACGCGCTCATGCCCTTGCACTCCTCTGAATGTTTTTCTGGGTGCTGATATATCATTGGGTGTGTAAATGTGTGTGTGTGTGCCTGTCCGCACACATGTGTATCTCTGTGTCTGTATGTATGTGTCCATGCAACTGAGGGTGGGTGTGCACTATTCTGGCTGTGACCCTGGGAGGGGCTGAGGAAAGAACACAACACACAGCACAATTATTCAGGAGCCTGGGGTCTTAACTAATTGGTCAGAATCCTCTTTATGGCAAGCTGGTCTGTTACCCATTGGAGGCTCTTCATAAGCTAGCTCAGGAGGAGAGCTGTCCTGGTGAAGCAAATAATGAGCAGACATGGAGTCCCACCAACTTTCACATCCTGGGCCCCTCAGGGAAACAGGAGGCTGAGCTGGGGCTGGGGTGGCACAGGGCCCAGGACCACTCACTGTAGTGTCCTGAGGCAGGCCATTTCTGATGTGTTGCAGACTGTCGCACGTATGGGCAGCCAAATGCAGCTGAGGTAACTCACAGTCCTTCACAGTCCTTGTGTATGACCATAGCCTGGGAGCCTTTTCTTCAACATATGGTCACCATGGTGTCGAAATTGAGGTGCCTGCCAGCCATCTCCGAGAGAGAAAGGGAAAGTACTGAACTCTTCCCCAGGTGTATTCTCTGAGGTCAGACAGCTCTGCAGTGAAGGGGTTATGTGCACCCATTTGTCCAGCTGGAGTAAAGTGGGTAACCATATGCACCCCTAGAGCCAGAGAGCAGCTGTGCATCCTGGGATATAGTATCTGGAAGCAGGGACCTGGGCCAAAAACCCAGCAGGACACTGTCTTTCCCAGAGGGCTGAGTCAGGGACAGAAACACTCACACTGAAGAGACGGCCAGTCCACAGAGCTCCCTAACCAACCTGCAGTGTCCAGTTCTTGTGCTTTAGTCCAAGGACTGCTCTGGGTTTAACACTGAAAGTCTAGTGTCCCAGGAATTGCCACAGCCCTAGACACCAAGGACAGTGGGCCAGCCAATCCCCACCCACATGGCAAAGTGGGCCCTCCTGAGGGGCAGCTGCCTCTTGCCCAGACAGTGACAACAGGCCCCTAGGTGCACTGTGTGGAAGTGGGAGACCTGTGGTGGGAGACAGTCTAGGAATTTGGCTTATGGGCCTCCAGCTGGCCAAGGCTGCATTTTCCCACTGCTTCTGGCCCATGTCCACCTTCCCTGGCACCAAGATCTCAGGGTGGGGCTTTCAGAGGAGATGCATGCTGCTAACAGCTTTTGGTCACCTCACATTTGGTCCCCAGACCTACCTCCTCAAAGTCCTGAAGCAAGCTGACAGAGCCAGGGGCTGAGTGCTTGTCCTGGTGAGACCAACAGGCAGCATGTCTGGACCACTGGGCGAAGCCTGAGGCCAGGGAACTACAGAGACCCTGCTTGGAAATTGTATTTGCCACACTGGCAGGGGCCATGGTGAGGCAGTGTCAGTTCTGCTGGTGTGAGGCAGCAATGCTGGAGTAACCAAGAGCATGCCCTGCATGTCCAAGAGCATGACTCTGCCTCTGGTGCAGAGGTCCTATTCCTGGATGCAAATGCACCACCTCTTCCACTGAGGCTGCCCTCAGCTCTGCCTAAGAGGCCATTTGGGATTTCCAGGATCCTTCAGCTAGGCTGCTGATGGGTCCAGAGCATGGGCAACCCACTGCTCACAGGAACACAGGAACTAGCATGCAGGGCAGAGCAACAGAATTGACATTGTGCCTGGAGAGTCTCCCCTGCCCCTGGCCAAGATGGCAGCACAGGGAGGTTCTTACACTGAGCATGCACTAGGTTAGCAGGATAATTGGTTAGAGAAAAAAGCTCTCCTACATCCTTCTGGTACCAGATTAGGGGTGGGGCCAGGGGAAGGCAAGCACAGGTGCCACAGCAGTCAGAATATTGGCAGGGGGCTGCTGTACCAAAGAGGCCTGGCAGTCTGGCCTGAGGAAAGAAGAGATTTTCCAGATGTGGACCCACCTGGAGCATGCAGAAGTTTAGGAAGTTAATTGATCATTTAGAGAGAGCACTTGACCCATCCCACATCCAAAACTGATATAGTCCCAGGGGGACAAAGAAATGGCTCTTCACTCTTGTTCATCACTCACTGCTTGGGACCTGCTCTGGAACAGAACACTGGCCTGCCCTTTCTACTATGCATAGTAGTCACATGGCTATGGGACTACTATGGTCACATGGCCCATAGCCTCTAGGAGGGACTCTTTCTCTCTCCCCCAT
Source organism: Phyllostomus discolor (assembly GCF_004126475.2). Taxonomy (NCBI): domain Eukaryota; kingdom Metazoa; phylum Chordata; class Mammalia; order Chiroptera; family Phyllostomidae; genus Phyllostomus; species Phyllostomus discolor. Next base: position 15,256,017 of record NC_040914.2, read on the forward strand.
CCCTCCTATCTGGTGAAGAACCTACTAGTGTATTCACACAGTCTCTGGTCTAGAGATTGAAACCTTGTGGCCCTGTCAGCCCAATGGGGCCATACCAGCTCCATACATGGATTCAAAGAGGAAGTCTGGAGCCAGACAGCAGCCAGGAACAAGTTTAGCTATCTAAACAACTGCTTAGCAGATGCCTGTGAATCCCAAAGGACAGTACTTTAAATGGGAACAGGAATCTGAACACTGCCTTTTGTTTTGATCTTGCAGAGGATGGCTGGACTTTGCCTAGGTTTCCCAGAGAAGATGGGCTTGGAGTGGCCCAAACAAGAGTTTGCCATTCTCCCACACCATGCAGCATGCGAACAAAAACCCCTTTCCAAAAACCTCTTTCCATCCTCACAAGCCTCTGCCTCTCAAATTTGCCTTTTGTAGTGGCAGGCAGCCAATCCCCTATTTTGTTTGGTAACATGGAGACCCATGAGCATTCATTTGAGCTTATTCACTACTTCTGGTGAGAGAAGTGAAGAGAGGTCTTGGCCCCATGCAAACCAAGGCTTTGTGATTCTAGCTGAGTTAGAAACCACCAAGTCCTGTCCTTTGAGGGAGAAGGTCATCAGCCTTTGGTGTTAAAGGGTGCAGAGAAGGAACAGCCAGGTGAGTGTGGCCCCTGCAAGCCTCCAAAGAAAGCACAAGTGTGAAGGCTGGTGTCCTGTTGAGGGAATTGAGTCTGTTTGTTCCAAAAGGGAGAGTTAAGACAGACAAGGAAAGCACCTGCCCCAGGGGACAATGTGGGCAGGAAAGGAGGGTAGGGCCTTCATAGGCTGACTGAAGCCTGGCTCGGCACTTCTGAGGTTACAGGTTGCTTTAGGGTACCTGTAGGTGTGACCTGAGAAACCCAAGTTAGGGTTTCTGGGGCCAAGCTTGGGTAGGGAGAGCCTGGTACTGCTACTCCTAGAGGACCCTGAGCTACACCTTTGCTTTTTTTTCCTGCAGGCTCCCATCCTTGCATTGTTCACAGCAGGGATTCACCCCCTCCTGCTGTCACAGCCTCCCTGGCCCTAGAAGGCTTTGCTGTGCTAAAGGGACTCCCCACCTCCATCACTGTCTCCTGGGGAGGCTGAGGTGCCCCACTCATGAAGCATCTAGAGGCCCAGGTACCCACTGGCAGGAGCAATAGGCCCCAGGGACAATTTGCTGGATGGCCCAAGGGAGATAGTGGGAGGTAGTGACTAGGCTGGAGGTGGTGACTGGTCAAGTAAGCCATCTGCCCAGGTGGTTGGAGCCCAGCCAGAGATGGGCCAGCATAGGGACACAAGCAGAGGAAGAGTAAAGAGCAGAAAGGAAGGTCAGATGGACTGGCAGGACAGGGCATCAGGGGGCCCTAGGGAACCTGTGGAAGCTGCAGGCTTTGCAGCCTCCCAAGGGCAAAGGGTGCCTGCCAATGGGAGTTGGTAACCAGGCTGGGTGAGGTGGGGAAGCAGGAGGAGGGCCAGGGTGAGGGCTCAGACAAAGTGGGGGCCATAGAAGGCAGTGTTGGGGAAGGTTGTAAGGGGGAAGTGGCAGAGGAAGGGGCAGGGGTCTGGGTTGGCTGGGGACAGCAGGACAATGGCAAGGCTGTTCTTTGTTTATTGTTGCCAGTGAGCATGATGCAACCATGGGCTCTGGAATCTGAGTTCTTTCTGCCTCTGTCCTTTACACCTTAGCATCAGATAATTAGAGACAGTGTGATGGTGGAAAGCCCTGCCTGCAGCACCACCCCACCCTTTGTAGAGATGAGGAAGTCACAGCCCTGACAGCGACCATCAGAGGGTCTCTTGAGCCAGAACCAGGTGGATTTTTCATGGGAAGCTGTTAGCAATGGAACAGGGATGGGAAGATGTGTCCTGGGTCAGGATCAAGTGTGGGACTCAGCAAGAGATGGGTGCAGAGGCAACTGGGCAGCTGGAAGATGCAGAACCAGCCAGACTTTCAACCCCAAGCCCCATGTGGAGACTGTGGTCACAATTGTCCCTAATATTTGTTTGAGTTCAGAATGTTGAGACCATTGTTTAGTTCAGGCCCCTGTGCTTTGATCTTATAAATGTTGGCACCCATGTTCTTTTTACTTAGAAGAGGTATAGATTTAATTATTTTAATGAACACTGAAAACCTCTCCTTCCATAGTTGCTTTCCCCTCATATTACATTATGTGCATTATGTCATAGAAGTTAATGTACCTTTGCAGAAATCTCTCATTGTAAGATTCCATAACACATAAAGTAACACTTTTGGTCACCTTGCATTTCACTATCCATCCAATTTGTCATTTTCTACCTTCAAAACCAACAGTTAGGGAACAAAGTGGTGGTATGTGAGAACCTCTAATGTTTTCTGTGCCCTGTAGGGAGGGACACCTCTCCCAAGTAGTGACAAGTTGATGAGACAGGTAGCATGGGCTGCAGGTGGGTGAGGGATAAGTTTCAGCAGCAGAAACACCTTGTGTTTCTTGTTTGGGTGCAGACAACACTGGTTTGAGGACAAAAAGTCAGAAAGAAGCTCATGCTTGAGAAGCCAGATTTTCTCTGCCAAATTGGAGGCAAAGGCTCTGTGGATGGTGGATTCCAGGGAGGGCTTAAGGAGTGGGAGAGGCTGGGTTGGGGCTCACCTTGCACCAGGAAGGGGTACTTGTGCTCCACACTCACCATTTTCAGTGACTCCCTTTGCCCCGTTGGAGCTTTTTCTTTCCCCCTGGCTCAGTGGCCTGGGGTTGGAGAGAACAAGCAGGGGAACTGACCCAGGCTGAGGAGGAACTGAACAGTTGAGGGGGGGTCCCAGCACCCCCCTGGCATGTGGATGGAGGGCTAGAGGGGCAAGGAGGGTCTGAGAGACTGTGCATCTGTGGGATGGAGGCCCAAGAGCAGGATCATGGGGAGCAGGAGGTCCTGCTGTGAGAGAACACAGAAATCAAACTACAGGAGCTACAGGAGCAGTCACAGTGGGGTTTTTGGAGTCAGGCAGCATGGTCTATGTGCTGCTTAGCTTCTGAACAACTGGGTCATCTCAGGCACATTGTTTAACCTCTCAGTGTCTTCGTTTCCGCACCTACCAGATCGCAGTGATGCTGACTTTATGACCCCTCCTGCATCCTTTCACCAGCACCGGTCTGTGAACACACCTCACAGGGAGGGCAATGGGGAACATGTTTTGAAAAGCATCCTCCCACCTTTCCCCTGCCTTTGGTGACTTTGGGTATCACAAAAGCAGCTGTTATCCAGAGTTCAACATCTGGAGCTTACTTAGCTTCCTTTGTTGTTACTGACTGCTCAGGTCTGGTCAGCCCCTAAACTCCTGCTGCTAAAACAAACAAACAAAAAACTGTTTGCACTAGTCAGAGTTTGTAAACATACTCCCAAGAGACTCAGGAACCTCTAAGAACCACTTTGGTGGCAGGGTTCTTTACTTCTGTTAGACAACTCTCTCCCTAATGCTTGATTGCATTAGGAACAACATCCTCATAGGATTCTAACTTAGTATAAGTCGGCCTCAGGAAAGGCGTCACTTTAGGAAAAGTATTACATGCAATCATTGGAGGACTGAGTTAGAGGTTTAGTTCTTCTGTATAGAGTTTTGTGTGTCTTGCTTTTAAAATAAGAGAAGGATATCATCAGAAGGCACCACATCCATCCCCTCCAGCAGTCACTGCAAAAGTGGGATACAGCTCATCTTTTGTGTGTGCTGCTAAGTCTTGTCCAAGGGTCACTTGCTTGCCTGAGCTAGGCTGCAGACACAGGTGCAGTTGCATTAGAGGCAGCATGTCCTGGAAAACAGCTGCAGAAGCAGCAGCAGCTGCTGCAGTCAGAGTGTCATCTCCACCAGTGGCAATGCCCAGGGTTTGCTGGGTATACTTTCTGCCTTATCCATATGCTTCATCTGCACAGGCACTTAGCTTTGGAGGTATGTAAGGATGGATTGCAGGATTCTGGCTGGCCAGAGTAGGAATGGCTATTTTGTATAAAAATAGTCCCCTATGCTTTTGCTGAGTGGCCTCAGACCCAGCTCTGGCACAGAGTTCCAATCTCTATCATTCTGGTAAACAGCATTCCCCTCTACCTGATGATTCCCCGAGAACCAGCCTCATACAACTCACATGCCACCAGAGGCCATTTCAGTGGCTGAGTGTAACTGGTAGGTAGAGGCAAATCTCATGGTGCCTTGGGCCTTTTGCTGACCTGCAGCACACTCCGTACTGGTGGAAGCTGGTCCCTCCCATGCACACCCAGACCCAGGAGAGGCAGCCAACAAGTGTGGATCACTTTGTAACTCCTAACAGGTAGCCCAGGGCCAGTCATAGGCAGCATCTGATATTGACCCACAATGCAGTCTCTCCCAAGAGGCCCGAAAACCAGCATACTCAGTGACTGGCTTTAAGCCACATCAGAATATGACTCAATTAGCTCCACAAGTGGCACACCCAAAGGGAGACCTCAGCAGCACCAGACCTGCTGGGGTGAGTTCAGCTTCGTGAGGTCAGCCCCCACCCAGCAGCTCCTACACTGTGGTCAAGGTCAGTCCTCACACTCAGCCAGCCTGAGAGCCAATCCCAAGCACAAATATGCCAAAAGCATTCAAGACTAGGCTACCACAAGAGGGCTCACAAAACCCACATAAGAGACAGTCCTGCAACACCCAGCTCAGGTGATCAGGGAGACTGCACCACTGAGCCCCACAAGATACCTAGTACATTAGGTCACCCACCACCTTAGGCCACCCTACCAAGACCAGGAGATTGCAGATCTACCTAATACACAGAAACAAATACAGAAAGGCAGTCAAAATTGGGAGGCAAAAAAGCATGTCCCACATTAAAATATGGGAGAAATCCCCCCACAAAACAACTAAATGAAATGGAGGCAAGCAATCTACCAGATACAGTGTTCAAAACAATGAGAGAAAATAAGGATGCTCAAGGCAGTTAGTGAGAACTTCAGCAAAGGGATAGCAAGTATAAAATAAAAAACATAAAAGCCCTGGCTGGGTGGCTCAGTTGGTTGAAATGTCATCCTGTAAATTAAAAGGTTGTGGGTTTGATTTCCACTCAGGACACATACCTGGGTTGTGCGTTGAGTCCCTGGCTGAGGCACTTATGGAAGGCAACTGATTGATGTTTCTCTCACATCAATGTTTCTCTCTCTTTCTCCTCTCTCTCTCTCTCTCTCTCTCTCTCTCTCTCTCTGCCCTCCCCTCTCTTTCTCTCTCTCCCTCCCTCCTTCCCTTCCTTTCTGTAAACAAATAATAATAATAATAATAAAGCCAGTCAGAAATAAAGAATACAATATTTGCATCAAGAATGCAGTAGACCTGGCTGGCATAGCTCAGTGGATTGAGCGTGGGCTGGGAACCAAAGTGTCCCAGGTTCGATTCCCAGCCAGGGTACATTCCTGGGTTGCAGGCCATAACCCCCAGCAACCGCACATTGATATCTCTCTCTCTCTATCTCTATCTCTATCTCTATCTCCCTCCCTTCCCTCGCTAAAAATAAATAAATAAAAAATCTTAAACCCCTGGGGCCTGGTGTTGCTTCTCCCTTTAAAAAAAAAAAAAAGAATGCAGTAGAAGGAATCAACAGCAGACTAAATGAAGCAGAGGACTGAATCAACAATTTGGAAGATGAGGCAGCAGAAAACACCTAATAATAACAGCAAACAGAAAAAAAAACTTCAAATGAGGATAGTTCAAGGGACCTCTGGAACAACATCAAGCATAACAAGATGTGCATCACAGGATATGTGAAAGAAAAGGAGAAAGCAAGGAACTGAGAACCTATTTGAAGATATAATGACTCAAAACATACAGTCTATTCAATAAATACAGTCTATACAATAATAGTGTTGGAAAAATAAACAGATACATGCAAAAACACTGAAAGTACCACCTTTTTACACCATATACAAGAATAAACTTAAAATGGATTAAAGACTTACATGTAAAACTTGAAACCACAAATCTCCTAGAAGAAAACATAGGCAGTAAAATCTTAGACATTTCTCTTACCAATATTTCTTCTGACATGTCTCCTTGGGAAAGAGAAACAAAAGAAATAATAAACAAATGGAACTACATCAAACTAAAAAGTCTTTGCACAGCATAGGAAACCATCAACAAAACAAGATATTCATCAATGATGCATCTAATGAGGGGTTAATGACCAAATTTATAAAGAACTCATACAACCCAACACCAAAAAAACAAGCACTCCAATTAAAAAATAGGCAGAGGACCTGAACAGACACTTCTTCAAGAAGGACATATAGATGGCCAGTAGATATATGAAAAGATGCTGAATGTCACTAATCATCAGAGAGGTGCAAATTAAAACCACAATGAGGTATCACCTCACACCTGTCAGAATGGCTATCATCATAAATCAACAAAAAACAAGTACTGGCAAGGATATGGAGAAATGGGAACCTTGTGCACTGTAGGTGGCAGACTGGTGACTGGTGAAGCCACTATGGAAAGCAGTATAAGGGTTCTCAAAAAATAAAAAATGGGCCCTGACTGGTGTGGCCCAGTAGACTGAGCACCGGCCTGTGAACCAAAGGGTAGCTGGTTAGATTCCCATGCAGGGCACATGACTGGGTTGCTGGCAAGATCCCCAGATGGGGGTGCATTAGAGGCAACCACACACTGATGTTTCTGTCCCTCTCTTTCACCCTCCCTTCCTCCGTCTCTAAAAGTAAATAAAATAAATAAAAAGTGGAACTGCCTTATGACCCAGCGATTCCATTTCTAGATATATGTTTGAAGAAATCCAAAATATTAATTAAAAGAATATGTGCACCCCTGTGATCATGCAGCATTATTTACAATAGCCAAAGTATGGAAGCAACCCAAGTGTCCATTAACAGACCAGTGGATGAAAAGCAGTGGTACATTTGCAACAGCATGGGTGAACCTAGAAGGTATTATGTTAAGTGAATTATAGTCAGACAGAGAAAGACAAATATGGTATGATTTCACTTATATGTGGAATCTAAGGAGCAAAATAAGCAAACAAGACAGAAACAGACTCATAAATACAGAGATCAGAGTGATGGTTGGGGGCTGGGTGAAAAAGGTGAAAGAACTAAGAAGCACAAATTGGTAATCACAAAATAGTCAAAGGGACATATAAAGTACAGCATAGGAAATATAATCAATAATATTGTGATAACGCCATGACAGGTGTGGCTCAGCTGGTTCAGTATTGTCCCACAAAGCAAAATGTCACTGGTTCGACTTTCAGTCAGGGCACATGCCTGGGTTGTGGGCCCAGTCCCCGGGTGGGATGTGTGAGAGGCAACCAAGATGTTTCTCTCCCTCTCTTTTTCCCTCCCTTCCTCTCTCTCTAAAAATAAATAATTTTAAACATTCTAATACTATGTGGGGTGCCAGGTAGATACTGAAAACATGGGGAACCCATTTGTAAAGCATGTGATTGTCTATGTTGTAAACCTGAAGCTAATACAAAATAATATTAATGTAAACTGCAACTGAACAATAAAATTAAACAAAAGGATAGTTGTCCTTGATCTTGTCCAGTGAAAGAGTGCAGTTGATATATTGACTGGCCCCAGTTATTTTTCTGACAAATTTCTTCTAATATCTGGGGGAAAAGTTTAATTTCATGGGATTTTAAAGATTCATTGGGGTGAGCCCCATCCCAGGTCATTAATCATAGAGTTTGTCTTCTCTCTTGTCTTCTGTGACCTGTTGTCCACCACCCAGGCCAGCGTTCCTCCATGTACATCTTAATTCCTTCCCAGGGGATATGGTGAGGAGGTGACTGAGGAGGCTGCACCTGACAGACTCATGCCAGCTTTCCTCTGACACCAGGCTCTATTTATGTCCAGTGTGCCACAGAAGCTCTAGCATTGAATCCAGATATTGACTGACTGAGCCAACTAGTAATACCAATTCCCAATGCTTGAGCCAACCTTAAATCCTATATCCCATGTGAAAAGATTTGGCCACATCAGGCCTTACTCTTGGTCCTTTTTGGTCTCATACCCTTAGAATCTGTATCAGTTGGGGTCCAGAAAGGAGTCAGAAACCACACACTAGCTTTAACAGGAAAAGGGTAATAAAAGAAAGCTTTGACTTCCAGCCAAGATGGAGACATAGGTAGACACATTGTGCTCCCTCACACAACCAAAAGGACAACAACAAATTTAAAAACAAAAAAAGCAACCAGAACCAACAGAAAATCAAACTGTATGGAAGTCCGACAACCAAGGAGTTAAAGAAGAAACATTCACCCAGACCAGTATGAGGGGCGAGACGGCAAGGCAGAGGCTGGTGGACCCAGAGTGCTGGCAGCTGGCAGACTGAGCAGACCCATTTTCGCATGCAGATAAACTGGGAGAAGCAGCTGGGGAGCAAGACAGACCATGCAACGCAGAGTTCCAGCACAGGGAAATAAAGCATTGAACCTCTGACTGAAAACACCTGTGGGGGTTGAGGAGGCAGCGGGAAAACTTCCCAGCTTCACAGGAGAGTTCGTTGGAGAGCCCAACAGAGTCCTAGAACATACACAAACTCACTCACCCAGGAATCAGCACCAGAAGGGCCCAATTTAATTATGGGTAGCAGGGGAAGTGACTGAAAACTGGCAGAGAATGGAGCAAGTGGCATTGCTCCTTCTCAGAGCCCTCCCCCATATACAGTGTAACAATGCAGCAAAAAGGATTGCCCAGCCTTGGTGAACACCTAAGGCTCTGCCCCCTCACTAGTAACAGGCACACTGAGGGAAAAAAAATGGCCCAAATGAAAGAACAGAGCAAAACTCCTGAAAAAATACAACTAAGCAAGGAAGAGATAGCCAACCTATCAGATGCACACTTCGAAACACTGGTAATCAAGATATTCACAGAACTGGTTGAACATTGTCACAAATTAGATGAAAAAATGAAGGCTATGCTAAGTGAAATAAAGGAAAAGGTACAGGAACCAACAGTGAAGGGAAGGAATCTGGGACTCAAATCAATAGTGTGGACCAGGAGGAAGAAAAAAAAACACTCAACCAGAATAGAATGAAGAAACAAGAATTCAGAAAATGACGAGAGGCTTAGATACCTCTGGGGCATCTTTAAAAGCTCTAACATCTGAATCATAGGGGTGCCAGAAGGAAAAGAGGAAGAGCAAGAAATTGAAAACTTGTTTGAACAAATAATGAAGGAGAACTTCCCCAATCTAGCAAAGGAAATAGACTTCCAGGAAGTCTAGGAAGCTCAGAGAGTCCATAAGAAGTTGGAGTCAAAGAAGCACACACCAAGGCACATCATAATTACATTACCCAAGATTAAAAATAAGGAGAGAATCTTAAAAGCAGCAAGACAAAGAAGACAGTTAACTACAAAGGAGCGCCCATAAGACTGTCAGCTGATTTCTCAAAAGAAACCTTGCAGACAAGAAGGTGATGGAAAGAAGTATTCAAAGTCGTGAAAGGCAAGGACCTACATCCAAGATTGCTCTATCCAGCAAAGCTATCATTTAGAATGGAAGGGCAGATAAAGTGCTTCTCAGATAAGGTCAAGTTAAAGGAGGTCATCATCATCCAGCCCTTATTATATAGAATGTTAAAGGGACTTATCTAAGAAAAAGAAGATAAAAAATATGAACAGTAAAAAGACAGAAAACTCACAGTTATTAACAACCACACCTAAAACAAAAACAAAAACAAACTAAGCAAACAACTAGAACAGGAACAGAATCACAGAAATGGAGATCATATGGAGGGTTAGCAACAGGTGAGTGGGAGGGGGAGAGAGGGGGAAAGGTACAAAGAATAAGTAGCATAAAAGGTAGGTATAAAATAGACAGGGGAGGTTAAGAATAGTATAGGAAATGGAGAACTAAAGAACTTACATGTATGACCCATGGACATGAACTAAAGAGGAGGAATGTGGGTCGGAGGGGATGTGCAAGGTGGAGGGGAATAAAGGGGGGGCGGGAATGAGACAACTGTAATAGCATAATCAATAAAATATATTTTAAAAAAGAAATTAGTCACTAGTAACAGGGGATTAGTATTAATGTGGAGACTGGTTACTAAAAATGTAGAGGACTTCCGGCAAGATGGAGGAATAGGTGGATGCACCGTACCTCCTCACACAACCAAGAATAGAACAACAATAATTTACAGGCATAATTTCACTCAGAACTCTCAGAGGATTTATCTGAATGGAAGTCAGACAGCCAAGAAGTTGAAGTAGACCCATACATCCAGACTGGTAGGGGATGACGAGCTGGGCGGGCGCGGGGCTGGCGCGGGTCTGCGGCGCGAGGAGGTCGGGGGAAATTTGGCACAAAATCGGCGCGACAGCCATCCTGGGCGCAAGAACGCAGCGGTGATCCCTGAGTACGCAAGCCTCGGCTGGGGGAACCAGTGGGGCAGTGACTGTGGACCAGGGCAGAGCTCGTGGCCCAGGATCCCAAGCAAGGAAGTGTCTGAGCCCAGGAGAACGGAACTGCCGCCATTGTTCCCTCCCGCCCCCGCCCCTGCCCCCGCCCCTGCCCCCGCCCCTGCCCCCGCCCCTGCCCCCGCCCCCACATATAACATCACAATCTACCGACTGGGGTGCCCAGCCCCGGTGAACACCTAAGGCTCTGCCCCCCACCGTAACAAGAGCAACCAGACCGGAAAAGAAAATAATAATAATAATAATAATAATAATAGGAGAGACGGGGAAAGACATAAGACATGTTTCCAACAGAACAGATCAGTCCCCCAGGACTCATCCTTTTGAGCAACCAAGAAATAGCCAATCTATCAGATGCACAGTTCAAAACACTGGTGATCACAAAGCTCACGGAATTGGTTGACTTTGGGTGCAATTTAGATGAAAGGATGCAGGTTACCATAAAAGAGATGCAGGAAGATACGCGGAGGAGAGCCAATAGTGAAAGGAAGGAATCTGAGTCTCAAAACAATACAGTGGACCAGAAGGAAGATAGAATCAACCAAGCAGGAAAGCATGATGAAATAAGAATTCAAAAAATCGAGGAAAAGCTTAAGAGCATCCAGGACACCTTTAAACGTTCCAACATCCGAATTATAGGGGTACCAGAAGGGGAGAAGCAACAAGTGGAAAAGTTATTTGAACAAATAATAAAGGAGAACTTCCCCAATCTGGCAAAGGGAACAGTCTTCCAAGAAATCCAAGAAGCTCAGAGAGCCCCAAAGAAGCTGGACCCAAGAAGAAACACACCAATTAAGGCACATCATAATTACATTAGCCAAGGTAAAAACGAAGGAGAGAATCCTAGAAGCAGCAAGAGATAAGGGGACAGTCACCTACAAAGGAGTTTCCATCAGACTGTCAGCCGATTTCTCCAAAGAGACCTTACAGGCAAGAAGGGGCTGGAAAGAAATATTCCAAATCATGAAAGACAAGGACCTACATCTCAGATTGCTCTATCCAGCAAAGCTCTCATTTAGAATGGAAGGGAAGATAAAGTGCTTTTCAGATAAGGTCAAATTAAAGGAGTTCATCATCACCAAGCCCTTATTTTATGAAATGCTAAAGGGACTTAGCTAAGAAAAGAAGATAAAGAAAAGACATGTATAGTAAAAGGACAGCAAACTCACAATTATTAACAACCACACCTAAAGCAAAACCAAAAGAAACTAAGTAAACAAGTAGAACAGGAACAGAACCACAGAAATGGAGGGCACATGGAGGGCTAGCAGTAGGAGGGGTGGGAGGAGGAGAAAGGGGGAAAAGGTATAGAGAATAAGTAGCATAGAATGTAGGTTGAAAATAGATAGGGGGAGGGCAAGAATAGTACAGGAAATGTAGAAGCTAAAGAACTCACAAGTATGACACATGGACATGAACTAAAGGGGAGGAACGTGGGTGGGAGAGGGGGCACAGGGTGGAGGGGAGTGAAGGGGGAAATGGGACAACTGTAATAGCATAATCAATAAAATATATTTAAAAAAAGAAAAAAAAGTAAGGAGAACTCTAAAGAGTAAGGAAGAATGTAGGGAGCAACCTCTTCCCCTCAGGCTGGAAGACAAGGCTTTCCTCTTGCAGTGTCCCTCTGGCACCCTCTACTGGCAAAGGCTAGCTTCGTGCCAGGAGGACAAAGAAAAATGCTTGCAAGATCCACTGCAGCAATGATGAGTGGATCTGGAGCTGAGAGGCAATAAACAGATGACTGGCATGAATGTGTTCATGCACATGCTCAGGGACTTCTGCCAGGGCAGACCAGTGAAGTCCTGTGAGGCTGTCAGTCTGTGGCATGCTCATCCCAGGCAGGCCCTGTGTTTCTCTGGATTATGTTGGAAAGTGGCTCTTGTACATCTGAAGGACAACAAGCACTGCCTTGTGAGGGGACTGCCCCCAGGTGCATCACTGGCAGGCTTCTATGCCGGAGGGCTGGTTGCCTCACACGGAAGTGGGGGACTATCAATGTGCAGAGAGTTTGGTCTGCCCAAGGTCTCCATCCCATGTCTGAGGGTTGCCATGCCTTCACCTTAGCACAGCCTGGCAGGGTTCAACACTTACCTGGTGGTGCAACTCTGCAACCAGGCCCTGGGCTTGCTTGGTGGTCAGCCATGTCTGCAGTGGTACTAGAGAAGACAAGGGATGCTCTACCAAGGAAGCTTTCCAATTGTTTGTTGCACTTCCATTTGGACATCCTCAATTTTCAGTTGCTCCCCTTCCCCATGTTTGCTCTGTGGGATCATCTGAAGAAACCAACTGACTCCGCAATCAACATATGCACTCCTATTGCCATAGTAACAAAGTACCACAGCCACTTCAACTCCCAATGCCTTGCCTTCCACTTGCACTGCTTTCACTGCTAGCACCAGTGATAATTTGAGCCATCGAGAGAGTACCACACACTTAGTCTCACCTGTGCCCCCTCTGCCCCCAACAAGGTGCTTATCTCTGAGCGTCTCCTGGGTGATGGAAACCTAATCTCAGAATACAGTTTTATGCCTCTGTTTCCAAGTGCCACTCCTTATCCTAAATATTGAATTGGCCAGGGTCCCAGCAGGAAATCACAGTAAAACAGAAGAAATTGCAAAATGGAGCACTGTTTGGCACTCACTACTTCATTAGCAACCCAAGGCTCTCTAACAGGCTTTTATGGGTGGAATTGTGTCCCCCTCCCCCCCCACACCAAATTGATAAGTTGAATCCCTAAACCCTAGGGCCTCAGAAAGTGACCTATTTGGTCACAGGGTCTTTACAGAGGTAATCAAAGTAAAGGTCATTAGGGTGGGTCCTAATCCAATATGACAGGTTTCCCCACGAAAAAGGGAAATTTGGACACAGACAGACACGCACAGGAGGAAGATGATGGGAAGACACAAGGAGAAGATATCCACCTGCAAGCCAAGAAGGCCTGAAACCAACCCTTCCTTCGCAGCCCTCAGGAGGAACCAACCCTGCCGACACCTTGATTTTAGACTTCCAGTCTCCAGAACTGTGAGACAATACATTTCTTTTGTTTAAGCCTCTCAGGCCCCAGGAAACAAATACACAGGCCACGAGTCAGTGTCAGAGGACTTTCACTACAGGTGCTAGAAACCAGCTGTGAGGCCAGGACTGAAGAGGCAGGGGAAGTGCAAGTCAGAGAGATGGGAAGGGGTGAGGGACCAGAGACGAGATTGTAGAGCTGGAAGCAGGTGGCTGTGCAGCTGCCAGCCACCCTCTCTAGCCTCCTGATCCCTGCAATCCATTGGTCCTGCATTGGCAATTGTGCTCGAGACCTGAGACCCTGGCCCACACCTGTGGTTACAGAGTGCCCTAGGAAAGCCATGTACTGCCACAGATTCACAGAGGTGGGTGCCCTGAGTCCTGAAAACAAGGGAGAGTGATTCAGGCTCCCGGGTCCTTAAAGACCCTCTTAATATTTATCTTTGCTGCCTCTGATATTTTTAGGTTAATAATAATATTCATAGTTACACTCTTATTGTTAACTCTCCCCAGCTGAAAGTTCTTAACATATTAAGAGGGAGGAGGGGTTGGAGATAGGGACTCGTAAGTTCCTTCGTGATAAGAGGACAGGGGCCAGGCAGTAGGGACCCTGCATCTGAGGTAAATTTCTTTCTGTCTTTGCTCCTGGAGGTGGGATCAAAACCACAGTGTGCACTAAAGACTGCGTAGCCCCTACGCCTACTCCCTGTTAAAAGGCACCACTCAAGACAATCCCTTCAATTATCCTAAAAACTGCCAAAACTTCCAGAATATGCCATCCAGACACCAATAGCAAGATCACCCACACTCACTCTCACCAGAGGTAACACAGAGACCTCTCCCCCTGAAATCTGTGGCCACTATCCCTGGCCTGGTTGGCAATGGCCATGGTCCTTTTGTGAGGTGCTTCATCCTCTCCTGCCTCCTGATGACCCCAGCCCTGTAGCCCCAGGACCTGAGGGCCTCTGACACCTAATGATTTCCCATCCCCTGCATGAATCACATGCCCATTCTTAGTGTTTTGAATGTTAAAACACCAAATGATTTAGGCTACAATATAATCTAATTGCAGCTCTTTTGTCTTGGATTATTGGTTTGGTGGTGGTTGTTGTTGTTTTCATAAAATAAAACAATTTGTTTCCCCTGGCTGGTATGGCTCACTGAACTGAGTGCCAGCCTGCGAACAGAAAGGTTATCAGTTAGATTCCTGGTCAGGGCACACCCTGGGCTGCAGGCCAGGTCCCCAGTTGGGGGCATGTGAGAGGCAACCAATCACTGTATCTCTTGTACATCAATATTTCTCTTCCTCTCTTTCTTCCTCCCTTCCCCTCTCTCTAAAAGTAAATAAATAAAATATATTTTTGAAAATCCACAGGCTGAGGCTACACTCAAGACTAATTACATCAAAATCTCTTGGGGTGGGACACAACCATCAATATTTTTTAAAATTAAATTGATTAATTGATTAATTAAAAACATTTTTGAGGGATTCTAAAAGATATAATATTCTTCCTACTCTAGCTAATTTGCTTTTCTCTTAATGTTTGTATTAACTCTCTTTAGGGTTTTTTAACCATTTTAAAGTTCTTACCATATTTTTACAAAAAATTAAGAGCTTTGCCAACACCATTCTTATTATTGCATTTACTCTATTAAAAATAAATATTCTGCCCTGGCTGGTGTGGCTCAGTGGATTGAGCACCGGCCTGCGAACCATAGGGTCACAGGTTTGATTCCAGGTCAGGGCACATGCCTGGGTTGTGGGCCAGGTCCTCAGTATGGGGTGCACCAGAGGCAACCACACATCGATGTTTTTCTCCCTCTCTTTCTCATTCCCTTCCCCTCTCTAAAAATAAATAAATAAAATTCTTTAAAAAAAAAGAAAAAAGAAATATTCATTTATACCACACAACTCACAGAAATAATACTAAGTTTGAAAGTACACAACAGGCATGTTATTTCATGTTACATCCAGTAAGTTTATATACACACATACAGGAATGAAACAATTTTCAGCCATGAACAAGAAATCAGAATGACAGGTCTGGTTCATGGTACCGACACAGACACGTGGGTTACACATAACGGTGGCCTGTGCCTTCACACAGTAACTGCTCATGCGCACACTCAGGGGTGCTGGAAATAACGCCGAGGTCGGCATTCCTCTCTTCAGCTTCCAGAAGGCGATGGACTACAGGACTGGTGCCGTGATGCGATTAGAGGATGGCTCCTGGGCTGAGCAGGAGCCACTGCCAACTAAAGAGTGAGGAGGTCAGATTGAGGAAGCCAGTGGCTCTGACTTCTGCGTGGGAGCTGGAGCCAGCCTGGAACCCTGAGAGGCCGTTTGGCCAGGGAGAAAACTTCTTCAGTGTGTGAGGGCCAAAGGTTTGACTGCCTGGTGTGACTGGGGAAGTAGAAGTGCCATTGCCCAGAAAGAACAGAGTAAGCGAGGTTGTTTGCTGATGTGCTGCTACTTGCTGCATTGCACTCTGCACGCTGTGAATGCAGAGAACTCCACCACGACCCGCGCGAGCTTATCCACCACCCTGTATTTTGCGCATGCGTGCTTTTCCGAGCCTGCTGGGGCCCACGAAGTCTGGCGTTCCTCTGAGCTCACCCAATGAGCTCATCGGACGCTTCTGCTTGGCCAATGGAGCATCGAGTGACCTGGGGGGGCTGGCGAGGAGGGCTTGCGTCACCCAGCCGTTAAGAGAAGGTCAGGTGGGGGCAGAAGGGGCATTCGAGGAGGCACTCTCAGCATCGTTAGATTCCTGTGAGGTTCTCTGGAAGCCAGAGGGAATTCGGTGCTTTAAAAACCCAAAGGGGGCTGGGAACCCAGATTCCTGGATCCTGGGGAAAGAGGGGGGGGGGGGGGCGGCGGGGGGAGGGGCGGGGGCTGGGCCACTGAACCCAGGCTCTGGGGCCCCTGGGGAGGACAGGGCCGGGGTCTCAGAATGCGGGGTTCTGGCGGGTGCCGGGCCGTGGTCTGGGACACCTGGGCCTTGGAAGAGCAGCAGAGGTTCGAGCCTGGACGCTGAGTCCGAAGGAGGAGGGGCCTCTGGGCGGGACTCCGGGGTCCTGGGGTTGGGCAGCCTCTGTTTGCTGAACGCCTGGCCTTCCCGGGAGCAGGTGGCTGGGCCTGGGAATCCCAGCGGTGGAAACTGAGGCCCAGTGAGCTAGTGCGCGTGCGCACGCCCACACAGCAGTTAGGGGCGAGCTGACTTCTGGGCTGAAGCTCACCAGGCCCTGAAGCCCGTGCTTGCCAGGACCTAGATTTGGTCTGGTGCTACGGGGTTGACAGCTTCCTCTCCTGCATCCAGTCGCACGCAGGTCCTCATCAGCTCTTGCAAACCTCTCTGGAAGGAGCCATGGGTCCCCAGCCCACCCAGGGTTTGCTGTTCCTCTTTCTCCTCGGAGCCTCCTCCTTGACTAGTATGTGTGGGGGAGGTGGGGGGAGGGGTGGGGAGCGGGGTCACAGGAGGGATTTCTGCTAAAAAAAAAAAAAAAAAAAAAAGGTGTGATTTGGGCCCCACAGAGAAGGGCAAGGGTTTATCTTTATCTCATTTTCTCCCCAGTGGCACAAAATTTCTATTGTCACAAGGGTATAGCCATGAGCGTGGAAGATGATCCGAGCATGTTTGACTGGAGCACAGAGAAATTTGAGACTTGTGACAATGGATCGCTTTGCCAGGAATCCCTGCTGATTGTTAAATCAGGTAGAATGAGAAGGGCCCTTGGGTTGGGTGGGAGGAGGGTCAGCGTGTTCCCCTCCCCTCAGGCCAAACATGAGGCCTGCCATCCCAGGTCCTTCCCTCTTGTCTCATAACAGGGCCCAAGACAGCAATTGTAGCGACGAAGGGCTGCATCTCCGACGAGAATCCGGCAATAACGTTTGTCCAGCACTCCCTACCCCCGGGCATCATGGTGGTCTCCTCCAGCCACTACTGTGAGCTCTCCAATTGCAATGACAGAGCGAACTTACCTGATTTATGGAGTGAAATTCTCCCAGGTACCTTGAGAGAGGAGAGATGGGTTTATAGAGAGAAACTCTATAAACCTCTGAAGAGATTGTAGGTCTTCCTTCTTTGTGGGTTTTTTTTCCCAGATTATTATTTATTTATTTATTTATCTATTTATTTATTTTTCAAGACAGTTTACCTTCAGTATTACTTTGTATTAATTTTGGGTATACAGCATAGTGGTTAGACAATGGTATACTTTACAAAGTGTTCCCCTAATATCTCAAGTACCTGCCCAGCACTCCTTTTTTGTTCTTACTTGGCTTAGGTCCAAGTGGGCCATACACAAAAGGACTTCAGAACTTTTGCTTGTCTTTCTTTTTCTAAATTGTTACCTTGGGGTCTAAACACTGCTCAGACCTGAGGGTCGTCAGTGAAGGCCTGGGTATAAATTGGGTTTTGTGTTACTAAAAAAGATGTCAGTGGAGGTTCCTGAAGAGGGTGGTAGCGTAATCAATACAACAAGTTATTGCTTCCCAATTGCCATGTGAGCACAGCCCACTTCCCCCATTTGGCCTAGCCTTTCAGCTCATTTCCTCCTCTTCCCTCTCTTATTCATTGTGTTCTAGCTGATACTAGTATTCAAAATATTTGACAACAGAGATGGTAGCGGCCAATCAGAATGGACGCTGGCTATAAAAACCAGTCCAGCCCCACATGTGCCTACCAGCTGAATGTCAACACTGCATTTTCTCACAATTTCCCATATTCCTTTGCTCTTTTCACCCAACCCCCATTTCCACACAGCTAACCCCTCTTCATCCTCCAGCTCAGCCCAGTCTCCACTCTGAAAATACTACCAGATTCTTTTAGATAGTTATGTCCTCCTTTAAGCCTTCGCTCTTATACCTAAGACATGGTGCCTACTGAGTAGTATTGTAATTCATTGCTTACATGTCTTTTTCCTCCTAGACAACAATCCTAAATGGAACTGTCCTCCTCATCTCTGTATCTCCACACCTAAGTACAGAGTGTGGAAGTCATGCTTTGGCAGCAAAGAAAATCAGTTGGAAAAGAGTTGGGAGGTGACATTAACAGGCCTTGATTAGACTGGCATCAGCAGGAAAGACTTGGGGAAGAGAAGGAGGCAAGGACAGACAACTCCAGAAGCAGGACATACTCTTAATTGTCCCTCTCTTTCCCCTTCCAGCTTCCAATGGGTCAGAAACCCTCCACTGCCCAACCTGTGTGGCTTTTGGGACCTGTCTGAATGCGCCTTATCTCCCCTGTCCCAATGATACAAATAGATGCTATCAAGGAAAACTTCAGGTGGCTGGAGGTAAACTGAACATCTGATGGTTTCAGAGGCTGTAAAACTAGATACATGAGTGGATCCCAAGAGGTTCTGACACTCAGGGGCCCAGGAATGAGGGACTAGATTCCTCTCTGATTTCCTAAAGCATCTCTGTGTCTCCCATCCTTCCTTGTTCCATAGGAGACATCGACTCAACTTTAGAGGTCAAAGGCTGTACATCCATAACTGGCTGCAGGATGATGTCTGGGATCTTCACAATAGGACCCATGTATGTGAGGGAAATATGTCCATACCAAACTCTCATTGAGCCCCGCAAGGTTGAAAATGGAGCCAACTGGCTTCCCATTTCAGCTGGGAAGTTAGAGCTACTGCTGCTGCTGTTGCTGCAGTTGCCAGTCCATTGTTCCTGAAGAGACATCTGTCCCAAGTCACAGGACACCTCTTTGGACTGGGAGCCTTCTGATTGCTGGTCATCAAAAGTTGGAGACTTGAAGAACAGAGAATTCCTGTGAATGTATTTGATGTTTCTAATAAAGTTTCTGCTATATTTGGTATATGCCCCAAGATTCAAAGTGGATTTTAGTGTTGAAAGTGCCTTTAAAATTAATCTTCTCCAACCCATACCTTTTTTAGAAAGAATCAGAGATCTGTAAAACTTTAATGAGTTCCACATATTACACACTATGGGCAAAACCAAGGCCAGAACTTTGATATCCTGATCTAAGTCTGGTTTTCCTTTCACTTAATAGGCTACCTTCTCTTGCTACCTGAACAAGAGACTAGGATTGACCTTCAGAGCACTCTCAGCCCAAACTTAAGGCCAAAGTTGACTGTTAGGGGTTCTAGAGTTTCCCTGGGAGGTATGGCAGAATGAGAAAAATCAGACTCCAAATTCTTCTATTATAATGGGCCCCATTTCCCTAAGTCCATCTATCCCTTGCCCACTTTACATCATTCCTTCCCTTCTCTGCTGCCTACTGAATGCTTCTTCAGTGGACAGAGGAAACTTAGGAGGGAGCTGAGCCTGAGACTATTGGGGGAAAGACTTTTTTTAGATTCTCATGCATATATATATATATATATATATATATTTACTCATTACTCAAGAATACACATAATCTATCTTATTGCAAAAGACTTAGAGCTCTTTGCTGTATCTGCTAGATATGAGGATGCGGACCATCCTCAGAATCAGACTGTTGACATTCCAGAAAATGTCAATGTCACTCTGAAGGAATACATGGTTATTTTGAAGGGCCCCAGAGGCTCCATGCAGAGAGACTTCAATTACATCAATGCAGAGCTCAGTCACCTTGGAAAGAAAAAGAAGAAGCTTTGGGTTGGCAAATGGTGGGGAAATGGGAAGGAACTGGCCACTTTTCACACTATCTGCCGTCATGTACAGAACATGTTCAAGGGTGTCACACTGGGCTTCCATTACAAGATGAGTCTGTCTGCCTTCAACCTCCCATCAACATCGTTATTCAGGAGAATGGTTCTCTTGTTGAAATCTGAAATTTCTTGGAGGAAATATACACCTGCAGTGTTTCAATGAGGTCAGGCATTGCTTTTTCAGTGTCTCAAGCCCAGAAAGATGAGTTCATTCTTGAAGGAAATGACACTGAACTTGTATGAACTTGTTTTCAGCTGCTTTGATCCAACAAACCCCAACAGTTAAAAATAAGAATACCAGAAAAAATTTGGATAGTAACTGTGTTTCTGAAAAAGGAACAGTTTAGCAGGCTGATGAGTAAGATCTAAGCTGTTTGGCTATAGAAACATCAAGGTGCCAGGTGATTCCTCAGACTTATTTGTGATATTTTAAAGATGTGATAAAATCCATGTACTAATTAGGGCAGGGGGAACAGATTTTGATACAGGAGCTGTATAGAACAAAGCAAAAGATAGAGAGAGTAAAAGGAAACAGACTTTTTTTCTTTCCAAAAGACTACTTTGGCCTAACTGGGTAGCTTAGTTGGTTAGAGTATCACCTCAGTACACCAAGGTTGCAGGTTCAATCCCCAGTCAGGGCACTTAATGAATGCATAAATAAGTAGAACAAAAAAATTGATCGATTGATCTCTCTATTCTCTCTGTTTCTCCCTATCTCTGAAAATCAATTTTTTTTATTTCAATCATTGTTCAAGTACAGTTTTCTCCCCCCTACTCCCGTTCCAGCCCCTCCACCCAACCCTCCCCCCTTCCCCCCATTACCCCCCACCCCTAGTTTTTGTCCATGTGTCCTTTAAATTTGTTCCTGTAATCCCTACCCATTCTCCCCTGAAATTCCCTCTTCTCTCCCCTCTGGCCACTGTGAGACTATCCCCTATGAAAATCAATTTTTTAAAAAAGATTTCTTTTTAAAAAAAAACAGCTTTATTGAGATTTAATTGATGTACAGTAAACTGAACTGAGGATGGGAGGTGGGGCTTTTAATGTGAACTGTTGGCCTCTCCCTCAAAGGGCAGGGGAGTTTGGCCATAGGATATGCCTGCCAAGTTCTTTCTAGAAAGTTGTCTAGTTGTAACTAGCTATTTGAGTTAAAACTCCACTCCAGCTAATACTTGATGTTTGTCCCTAAGCATCCAGTTCCCCATCGTGTCAGTTTGCTGAATCTCTCTAAAGAAGGAGAAGCAAAAACAAAATTTTAACTTAATTAGGGGAATATAAGTTTGGAAAACAATAGGCATCCAAAGCTATGCTAGTAAATGTTATTTGGGACAAAAAAAAAAGCTAAAACAAAAAAAAAAAAACCAACAACAACAAAAAAAGCCAAGTAAAACCCTGGCTGATACAGCTCAGTTGATTGGGCATCATCCCACAAAGTGAAAGGTCTCCAGTTCGATTCCCATTTAGGGCACGTACCTATGTTGCAGGTTCAATCCCTGGTTGGGGCACATACAAGAGGCAACCAACCAACATTTCTCTCTTGCATCAATATTTCTCTCCCTCTCTTTCTCCCTCCCTTTCCCTCGCTCAAAAAAGTTAATTAATTAATTAAACTTTTCTTTTAAACAAGCTAAGTATTTCCACAGGACGCTTGCTTTCTAATGGCTCTGAAGACAGTTGCAGGAGAAATTCCTGAGTAAACAAAGGGAGGACACAATATTCAAAAATTCACTCAAAGAACTTCATGCAGCATCTATAGATTTCCCAGGTCACAAACTCAAGTGTGCAGATTTCCAAATATTTTAATGCAAGCATATAATATATAACTTTTTACATATTTTCATTTTTTCCACAATTTTTTATTGTTGTTCAAGTACAGTTGCCTCCATTTTCCCCCTACACCAGCCATCCCCACTTCCCACCCTTGATCCTACACCCCTTTGGTTTTGTTCATGTTCCTGAAAACACTTCTTCCTTTCCTCCCCATTGGCCCCTCCCACTTCCCCTCTGGTTACTGTCAGTTTGTTCTTAATTTCAATGTCTCTGGTTGTATTTCGCTTGCTTGTTTGTTTTGGCGATTAGGTTCCACTTATAGATGAGGTCATACTGTATTTGTCTTTCATTATCTGGCTTGCTTTACTTAGCATAATGTTATCCAGATCCACCCATGCTGTTGAGAAGAGTGGGAGCTCCTTCTTTCTTTCTGCTGTATAGAATTCCATTGTGTAAATGTACCAGAGTTTTTTTGATCCATTCATTTACTGATGGGCACTTAGGTTGCTTCCAGCACTTAGCTATTGTAAATTGTGCTGCTATGAACATTGGGATGCATAGGTTCTTTTGAATTGACGTTTCCAGGTTCTTAGGGTATAATCCCAGCAGTGGAATTGCTGGGTCAAAAGGCAGATCCATTTTTAGTTTTCTGAGGAAATTCCATACTGTTTTCCACAGTGGCTGCACCAGTCTGCATTCCCACCAACACTGCATTCGGGTTTCGTTTTCTACATGTCCTCACCAGCACTTGTTTGTTGATTTATTGATGATAGCCATTCTTACAAGTGTGAGTATGTCATTGGGTTTTAATTTGCACTTCTCTGATGATTAGTGACGTTGAGCATCTTTTCATATGTCTGTTAGCCATCTGTACTCAGGTCCTCTGCCCAGTTTTTAATTGGACAGTTTGTTTTTTTAGGTGAGTTGTATGAGCTTTTTATAAATTTTGTATCAGGTGCATCATTGGCAAATATCTTCTCCCATTCAATAGGTTGTCTTTTTTTGTTTTGTTGATGGTTTCCTTTGCTGTGCAAAAACTTTTTATCTGATGCAGTTCTATTTGTTTATTTTTTCTTTTGGTTCCCTTTCTCAAGGAGATACATCAGAAAAAAGTATTGCTAAGAGGAATGTCCAAGATTTTACTGCCTACATTTTCTTCTAGGGGTTTTATGATTTCAAGTCTTACATTTAAGTCTTGAATAAATTTTGAGTTTATTCTTCTATATGTTGTAAGAAGGTGATCTAGTTTCATTTTTTGTGTATATGTCCAATTTTCCCACACCATTTATTGAACAGAATTTTCCATTGTATACTCCTGCCTCTTTTGTCATAGATCAGCAATTTCCAACCTTTTCCATCTCATAGCACACATAAACTAATTGCTAAAATTCTGTGACATACAAAAAATGTTTTGCCAACCTGACAAAAAAATTGGCATAATTTTGATTCATTCACAATAGACATTTATTGTTATATTAGCTGTTGTCTTTTTTTTAATTTGACAATCTAAGGGAAAAATGGGTCAGTGCTTCTGACTAAAGTCAAGTATTGCATATTTTAAAAGTTCTTGCAGTACACTGGTTGACAATCACTGTCATAGATTAATTCACCATATAGATGCATGTTTATTTCTGGGCTCTCTATTCTGTTCCATTGATCTATACATTTGTTTTATGCCAGTACCATCCTAATTTTATTACTATAGCCTTGTAGTATAGGTTGATATCAGGTTGTGTGATACCTCCAACTTCGTTCTTCTTTCTCAAGATGACTGTGGCTATTCAAGGTCTTTTGTGATTCCATATATACTTTTGGTTTAGTTCTGTGAAAAATGTCATTGGTATTTTGATTAAAATTGTGTCAAATCTATAGATTGTTTTTCTCCATTAAGCTTTGGGTAGCATTGACATTTCAGTGCTACCCAAAGAGAGGGAGTGTTTCTCTCCCTTTCTTTCACCCTCCCTTCCCCTCTTTACAAATAAATAAATAAAATATTTTTAAAAAAAAGAAAAAAACTGGAAAAGATACAAATAAATAGAAGAATATACTGTGCCCATGGGTAGAAGAGTAAATATCACACACCCTACTGGGAACCTGGCCTGCATCCCAGGCATGTGCCCTGACTGGGAATTGAACTGGCAACCCTTTGGCTCTTAGGCAGGTGCTCAGTCCACTGAGCCATACCAGCCAGGGCTCATTTTTTTTCTTTAGTATCTTATAATCCTCTGAGTACAGGTATTTTACTTTCTTAGTTGAACTTATTCCTAGGCCTGGCTGGTGTGGCTCAGTGGATTGAACACCAGCCTGAAAACTAAAGGGTTGCTGGTTCAATTCCCAGTCAGGGCACATGCCTGGGTTGCTGGCCAGGTCCCCAGTAGGTGGTGCGCAAGAGGCAACCACACAATGATGTTTCTCTCCCTCTCTTTCTCCCTCCCTTCCCCTCCCTACAAATAAATAAATAAAATCTTTTTTTAAAGTTTATTTTTAGGTATTTTTTTAAGATTTTATTTATTTATTTTTAGAGAGGGAATGGAGGGAGAAAGAGAGAGAGAAAAACATCAATGTGCGGTTGCTGGGGGTCATGGCCTGCAACCCAGGCATGTACCCTGACTGGGACTCGAACCTGCGACACTTTGGTTCTCAGTCCGCCCTCAGTCCACTGAGCTATGCCAGCCAGGGGGTATTTTATTTTTTGATGCAATTGTAAATGAGATTGTATTCTTAGTTCCTTTTTGATAATTCACTATAGTGTATAAAAAATGCAACAAACTTCTGAATATATATTTTGTATACTGCTGCTTGACTGAATTCATTTATCTGTTCTAGTAGTTCTTTTAGTGGAATCTTTAGGGTTCTCTATATACAGTATCATGTCATCTTCAAATAATGACAGTTTTACTTCTTCCTTTCCAATTTGGGTGCCTTTTATTTCTTCTTCTTATCTGATTGCTTGAATAAGTAAAGTGGACATCCTGCCTTGTTCCTGACCTTAAAGGAAACCCTCTCAGTTTTTCCCTGTTGAGTATGATGTTAGCTGTAGGTTTGTCATATGTGGCCTTTATTATATTGAGGTATGTTGACTCCCATTTTGCTGAGAGTTTTTATCATAAATATGTACAGGATTGGCAAATGCATTTTTCTACATCTATTGATATGATCAAACAACTTTTGTCCTTCATTTTGTTTATATGGCATATCAAGTATTGATTTGTGGATATTGAAATATTCCAGTATCTCAGGAATAAATCTCTGTTGATCATGATGTATTATCTTTTTAATATACTACTGAATTTGGTTTACTAATACTTTGTTGAGGATTTTTGCATATATTCATATGTTCATCAGAGATATTGGCCTATAATTTTCTTTCTTTGTAGTGTCTTTATCAGGTTCCAGAATTAGGATAAAGCTGACCTCATAAAAGGAGCTTGGGAGTCTTCCTTCCTTTTGAATTTTTTGGAATAGTTTGAATATAAGTGTTAGTTCTTCTTTGAATGTTTGGTAAAATTCACCTGTAAAGCCATCCAGTTCAAGACTTTTGTATGTTGGGAGTTTTTTCATTACTGCCTCATATTGTTGATTGTAATTGGGCTTTTCAGAATTTCTGTCTCTTCTTGTTCAGTCTTGGAAGATTGTATGTTTCTGGGAATCTATCCAGTTCTTCCAGATTGTCCAATTTGTTAACAGAGTGGTTTGTAATATTTTGTTATAATTCTTTGCATTTCTATGGTGTCAGTTTTTATTTCTCCCCTTCATTTCTAATTGTATTTATCAGGGTCCTCTCTCTCTTTCACTTTGTGAGTCTTGTTAAAAGTTTCTTAGCCTTAGTCTTGTTTATCTTTTCAAAGAAACACATCTTGGTTTCATTGATCTTAGGTATTATTTTTTAGATTCTATTTCACTTATTTCCACTCTGATCTTTATGATTTGCTCCCTTCTACTCACTTTGGGCTTTGTTTGCTGTTCTTTTTATAGGTCCCTTAGGTGTAATGTTAGACTGTTTGAGATTGTTTTTGTTTCTTGAGATAGGCCTCTACTGCAATGAATTTCCCTCTTAGAGCTGCTTTTGCTGTGTCCCCCTACATTTTGGGTTGTGGTATTTTCATTTTCATTTGTCTCAAGGTTATTTTGCTGTCTTCCTTGATTTCCTTGTTGACTCATTCATTGTTTAGTAACATGCTATTTAGCCTCCAAGTGTTTCTGTATTTTTTCAGTTTTTCCTTGTAATTAATTCTTTGTTTCACATCATTGTGGTAAGAGAATATGCTTGATATGATGCCAATTTTCTTAGACTTATTGAGACTTGTTTTGTGGTTTAACATATGGTCTATCCTAGAAAATATTCCATGTGTAATTGAAAAGAACATAAATTCTGCTTTGAGGTGAAATGCTCTGAATATATCAATTAAATCTATCTGGTCTAATGTGCCACTTAAAGCTGTTGTTTTCTTGTTGATTTTTTGTCTGGAAGAATTTATCTACGTGTTGATTTCAATAGGATGATAAAGTTCCCTACTGTGCCTATATTACTGTCTATCTCTCCTTTTATGTCCATCAAAATATATAGGTGCTTTATATATTTAGGTGCTCCTGTGTTGGATGCAAAATTCTTTACAAGAGAAATATCCTCTTGCTGGATTGATCCCTTCATCATTATGTAATTATTATAGTATTTTTAAGTATATTTTGTCTGATATGAGTATTGTTACCCCAGTGTTTTGGGTTTTTTGGTTCATTTAAATGAAATATATTTTTCTAGCCATTTACTTTCAGTCTGTCTATGGGACTCTTGTGAATGGCAAATATATGGGTCTTGTTTTCTTATCCATTCCGCTACCCTATATCTTTTGATTAGAGCATTTAAGCCATTTACATTTAAAGTGATTATTGTTTGTTATGTATTTACTGTCATTTTATTATACATGTTTATGTTCCACATTTTTTATTTCTTTTTAAATAAGTCTTTTAACATTTCTTAGTGATGATCTCCTTTAGCTTTTTTCTAGTCTGGGAAGCTCTATATTTCTCCTTAAATTTTTGATGATAGCCTTGCTGGGTAGAGTAGCCTTGGTTGCTGGTTGTTGCTTTTCATCATTTTGAATATTGCATACCAGTTCCTTCTGGTGTGAAATGTTTCTGTTGAGAAATCAGCTGACAGTCTTATGACAAGCTCCCTTGTAGGTAATTGTCTCTCTCTTGCTGCTTTTAAGATTCTCTCTTTGACTTTAACCTTTGTCATTTTAATTATGATGTGTCTTGGTGTGGGCTTCTTTGGGTTGATCTTGTTTGAGACTCTCTGTGCTTCCTGGACTTATGTGTCCAGAACTTTTATCCTCACCAGGTTAGGGAATATCTTAGTCATTACTTTTTCAAATAGTTCTCAATCCCTTGTTCTCTCTCTTCTTCTGGCACCCTTATAATGTGAATGTTGTTGTGCTGCATATTGTCCCAGAGGTTCCTTAAACTATGCTCAATTTTTTTAAATTATTCGTGTTGCTCTTACTGGATGTTTTCTGCTACCTTGTCTTCCAAACTGCTAATTCAATCTTTTGCTTTATCTAGTCTACTGTTAATTTCTTCTAGTGTGTTTTTTATTTAAGATATTGTATTCTTTGCTTGTGACTGGTTTTTTACGGTTTTTATAGTCATTTCATGCTGTTGGAGTTCTTACTAAGTTCATTGAGCATCCTTATAACCATAGTTTTGAATTCTTTACCTTGTAGCTAACATGCCTTTATTTCATTTAGTTCTTTTTCTGGGAGTTTCTCCTGTTCTTTCATTTGAGGAGTGTTTCTTTGTCTCACCATTTGCCTGCCTTGCTGTATTTGTGTTCATGTTTTAGGAGATCCTCTATGTCTCCCAGTCTTTGTATGGTGGCCTTATGTAGTAGGTGTCCTACGGGGCTCAGTGGTGCAGTTTCCCCAGTCATCTGAGCTAGTTTCTCCAGCAATGTCCTTATTGTGGGTTATGTAAACTTCCCTGTTGTATGTTAGTCTGGATGGCTGTTGGTCCATCTGTGGCTGGGGTTGGCCCTCAGACTGACTGACTGTTAGGTTTTACCCCAATGAAGTGTATCAACTGTTATGCAGGGCTGTACCTACAAAACTGAATTCACCCCAAAACATTTAGGTACATGCTGAGATCTCCATTTGGGTGTGCCACTTGTGGGGCTAATCAGGTCATGCTTTGATGTGGTCCAAAGCCAGCCATCAGGTGTATTGCTTTGGGGATGTCTTGGGAGGGACTCTGGTCCAGGCTAATGTCAGACTCCCTATGGCCAGCTCTGGGCTACCTTTTGAGCTACAAAGAGATCACAGTTGGGAGCTGCCTCTGCTGGGTACACCTAGCAGGAGGGGCCAAGCTGTGTACCAAGGCCAGCTTCCACCAGGACTGAGCCTGGGACAGGTCAGCAAAAGGCCCAAGGCATCCCGAGATTTGCCTCCACTTGCTTGTTACCTGTTAGGTTCAACCTCTGAAAGAGCCACTGGTGGTATCTGTGTTGCTTAAAGGAGATTCTAAGTCACCAGACAGGGTGAGTGGTGTTTACTAGGTTGTTACTTGGCACCAATCCTGGGTCTGAGGCCACTTAACAAAAGTCTCAGGGTACTCCAAGGCCAGCTGCCATCT
The DNA here is from genome assembly GCF_004126475.2 of Phyllostomus discolor. NCBI lineage: Eukaryota > Metazoa > Chordata > Mammalia > Chiroptera > Phyllostomidae > Phyllostomus > Phyllostomus discolor. The sequence continues at coordinate 15,284,522 of NC_040914.2, forward strand.
ACCTGGGGCTTGTGGGCCTTTACAATGGTCAGAGTCTCAGTGAGTCATCAGGATGGGGCCAGTAGAGTTAATCAGACTAAAACAGACTAAGATTGGGTTGTGCCGAGGGAGGGCTCTGCATAGGAAAAATGATACACAGGGAAAAATGGCTTTTGCCCCAATGCCACACAGTTCATTCTCTCCCTGTATCACCTCTGATAGCCCTGAGTTTGCCTGGACCTCCTCAAGATTCTTCCATAAAAGTCTGCAACACAGGCACAGGCACAGGCTGCCTACAGGTAGCTGATTCCTCTGCAGGGCAGAAGGTTGACAGGGCAGGGCCACAGGGAGTTTGGAGAGTGGTGCTAGTGCATTCTTTCAGGCTGATGCCATACAGAGGGGAGTGGTTGACCCAGAAAAGATGACGCCTGTGAGCAGTGTGAGCAAGGGACTCAGCACAGAGACATTAATGATTGTTCTTCCAACCCTTTCCCTGATGCCACACAACACAATCTCTCCCTTATGACTCCCAGTTTGCTCTGAGCCTCCCTTCATCAGAGCTCAGGGTGAGCACCTATGAATGAGCTTTCTGTGATGGCTCTTTAAACAGGTGCTTGGGTTTCTGGCAGTCTCCCATCTTACCCTGGCAGATGGAATCCCAGATGATTTTCACAGCCAGATATTATGTGGGCTCCTCTTCCTGGCACTGGTGCTTTGGGCAGGGGAGTTCAGCGTGGGGTTGAGACCCCACAGTCCAATATCCCTTCAGATTACCAACCTCCAGCCCTTTTTGTGTTTCTGCCCTTCCTACTAGTCTCAGTGTGGCTTCTTTTTATATACTTAGTTATAAGACCTGTTCAGCTCATCTTCAGTTGGTTATTCAGGTTGATCATTCTATAATTCCATTGTAATTCTGATTTTGTCCTGAAAGGAGGTAAATTCCACCAACTCTGCCACTGTCTTGGATACTCTAAATGACCCTTTCTTGTTTAAATTGAAGTAAAGATGGAGAGAATTGTTATACCAAAAAAAATTAATTTCATGTTTGGTGATCTGCCAGACCCCAATCCATCACATTTGTTCTTGCTGTCACCAATAAACCAAACGGCGTCTTCCTGACACAGCAAAATCTCTTGGACTGTGACAGATTTTTCTCCTCCTCTTCCCTACTCCCAGACCCAGCATTTACCTAAGGAAGCTGCCATGACTTGCTAGTAATCTGTGAAGGGTTCCTTTCTATGGTAATCAGAAGTGCATTCTTGTATCATTTCTCTTAAATTTTGCAATGAAGAGTGTAGATGTGGCATGTTATAATATCCAAATATTTTTTGGCATTATCACAAAAGTGGTCTTCCATGTTTTTTCACATCCTAAGCCAAAATCAGAACCTCAGTATGTGTTTTTAGCCTGGGGAAGCTCTCTCTGGTCCTAGTCAAATACCACTCTCACCTGCCTTGACTTCACACCTTCAGAATCACCTTCTATTTACACTACCTTTCCTTGTTGTCAGCAGCAACCCACCCCCTGAAATGTCCCATCTTCATTTTATAATGTCACATGTGTCCACTGCCCTCCGCTCCATCCTTTCTGTCACTATCCAGTGCCTGGGTCTCATCCTTAACCACCTCACCTCTAATGACTTTTCTTTCTGTCCTTTTCCTCATTGTCAAAAGGCCATTGAAAATACTGACCTTTAGATCTCAATTAAATGCCTCCCAATAGTTCTGGGCAAGATGGAGACATAGGTAGAGACCCTTCACTTCCTCACACAACCAAAAGGAGCAAAACAACCAATCTGAAATCAATAAACAACCAAAAGCACCAGAAAAATCAAACTGCACAGAACTCTAACAACAAAGGAATTAAAGAAAAAATCAACTAGAACAACCAAACCGGTAAGGCAGTAGACAATGTGGGCCGACTCAGAAAAACTGCTGCAAAGCAGCCGACCTTGCAGGTGGGGCTGGCTGCCAGGCTGGGCAGGCTGCATGGGAGAGGCTGACTTAAGGGGACTCAGAGGTGTCTGTGGGCTACAGTGGTTGTGGCAGTAGGAGAAGCTCCCAGTCTCACACAAGAGAGTCCATTTAAAAGTGCACTAGAGGCAAGCAGGCAAGTCACACTGTTCCCTCTCTGGCCTCTCCCCCACAGACAGTGCCACAGAGCAGCTAAGAGGGTTGCCCTGCTGAGTGAAAACCTAAGGCCCCACCCCCTTACAACCTATCAGCTGTGCCAAGACAAAGAAATGTGGCTCAAATAAAAGAACAGAGTAAAACCTCAGAAAGAGAGCTAAGCAAGGAGGAGATCGCCAACCTATCTGATGGAGAAGTTAAAGCCCTGGTAATCAAAATGCTCACAGATCTGATTGAGCTTGGTCGAAAAATGAAAAAACAAAAGAAGGATACCCCAAAGTGAAATAAAGCAGAATGTTCAGGGAACCAACAGTGACAGGAAGGAAATCAGGACTCAAATCAATGATTTGGAACAAAAGGAAAAAATAAACATCCATCCACAACAGAATGAAGAGACAAGAATTCATAAAAGTGAAGAGACTCTTACAAATCTCTGGGACAACCTGAAACATTCCAATATCCATATTGTAGGGGTGCCAGAAGAAGAAGAGGAAGACCAAGAAACTGAGAACCTATTTGAACAAATAATGAAGGAAAACTTCCCCAATCTGACAAAGGAAATAGACTTCAAGGAAGTCCAGGAAGCCCAGAGGTCTCAAAGAAGTTGGACCCAAAGAGGAACACACCATCATTAAGTTACCCAAGATTAAATATAAAGAGAGAATCCTAAAAGAAGCAAGAAGAAAGGAGAGAAATACCTACAAAAGAGTTTCCATTAGACTATCAGCTGATTTCTCAAAAGAAACCTTGCAGGCAAGAAGGTCCTGGAAAGAAGTATTTGAAGTCATGAAAGGCAAGGACCTACATCCAAGATTACTCTATCCAGCAAAGTTTTCATCTAGGATGTAAGGCAGATAAAGTGCTTCCCAGATAAGGTCAAGTTAAAGGAGTTCATCATCACCAAGCCATTATTATATGAAATGTTAAAGGGACTTATCTAAGGAAAAGAAGATCAAAAATATGAACAGTAAAATGACAACTTACAACTATCAACAAATGAACCTAAAAGAAAAAAACAACAAAAACAAAAACTAAGCAAACTACCAGAACAGGAACAGAATCAGAGAAACGGATATCACATGGAGGGATTTCAGTGGGGAGGGGGAAGGGAAGAATAGAGGAGGAAAGATACAGGGAAGAAGAAGCATGGTTAGTAGGCATAAGGTAGATGGGGAGAGATAAAAAATGGTATGGGAAACAGAGGACTTGAAGAACTTATATGTACAACACATGGACATGAACTAAGGGGGAGGGGAATGCTGGAGGGTTGGGGGAGGGTGGAGGAGGGGAATGGGGGGAAATTGGGAAAACTGTAATAGCATAATGAATAAAAAATATTTTTTTTAAAAAAAGGCCTCCTGCAAAAACACTTACAACATAGAAGATGGTAAAGAATCTATGTGATGATAAAGTTTCCATTTCACTTGAAGTGGTAAAATATTGATTCTAAGTAGATTGTGAATAGTTAAGTATGAATATTATTACTACCCTAGAATAACCACTAAAAATGACACAAAAGGCCAATTATTAAAGACCAATTTTTTAAATATTTTATTTACTTTTAGAGAGGAGAAGGGAGGGAGAAAGAGAGGGAGAGAAACATCAGTGTGTGGTTGCCTCTTGTGTACCACCTACTGGGGACCTGGTCCACAACCCAGGCATGTGCCCTGACTGGGAACCAAACTGGCAACCCTTTGGTTAGCAGGCCAGCACTCAATCCACTGAGCAACACTGGCCAGGGCTAAATACCAATTATTAAAAGAACAATAATCAGATAAATTCTTTTAAAGCATGGACTAACTATATACTGTCTGCAAGAAATTCTTTGTGGCCACAAAGAGACAGGTAGGTTAAAAGTAAAATGATACAATTCACTTCTCCTAAAGGAGTGACAGAGACCAGATTTATCTTCCTACATGAAACAACCAAAAAAACACAACAAAATACATAAAATAATAGTTTTCAAGACACTTGTCATCAAGAAACAAAGGACAGTAATTCCCAAGAGACTGGAAAACAAAACAGGCAAACCCTATCATTACAGCAGCTATTTTGGGGAGTCTCTGGGCTATCGTATAGGAAAAGAGAACTCAAGTGGAGCCTGGAACCCTGTCCAAGCTGAGGATAATACGGAGTCAGAATCCAAGGAAATCAAGGTAGCTAGCGTGTGCTGGTCAGGACACCAGTGAGGAGCAAGCAGGAGAGAAAGGACTCCACAGGTCTGCAGACAGTCCGCTCAACCATGGGGCTGCTGATCACCCCACATGTGTGAGGAAACTAGCAGGACTGGGCTAACAGCAATCTGAGAGGACTGGAGGTCAGGCTGAGCACTGCCATAGGGCAGAGAATGAACAATGACTGTTCCCATCAGCTGGAATGAAAATATTCACAACTCACAAGGCACAGGACTCAGAAAGGTCTTGCTTCAGTAGTGGGGATAATTAGTCCCAGGGAAGCACTATTTCAGACCTGCTTCACAAGTTAGTAAAAGCAAGACCCCAGAGCATCAAAACTGTTTCCAAGTAGGTAAACTGAATTCTAGAACAAAGTTCAAGAATACTTCCAGGCCCTGGCCAGGTGGCTCGGTTGGTTAAAGCATCATCCGTACACCTAAAGGTTGAGAGTTCGGGCCACCATCAGCACACAAACCTAGGTCACGGCTTTGATCCTGGTCAGAGTGCATTGGGCAACCAATCAATGTCTGTCTGTCTCTCTCTCTCTCTCATCAATAAATATATGCTAGGGTGAGGATTTTAAAAAACGAAGAATACTCCCAGGACAACAACAATTCCTGGCACCAAATGAGGTAAAATTCACAATGTCCATGCTATGGTTAAGAAGAGAGACACACTGAGATGTCAGAGCCAGACCCTGGACAGACACTGAGGATCAGGAGCCACCACTAGATGCTAGGAAGAGTCTCAGAAGGAACATGAACTCTTTCATTTCAAACTTCTAGCCTCCAAATCTGGGGGAGAATGCATTTTTGGTTTTTTAAGCCAGCCACTTATGGTGCTCTGTTAACATCAGTCCCAGGAAACTAGTATTGCAGGAGTTTAACTTCATCCTTTCACATAGGGACAGCCCACTGTCCCAGCACCATTTACTTAAAAAATCTATTCTTTTGCCTACTGAATGGTCTTGGCACACCTGACAAAAGTCATTTGGCCATAAATGTGGAGGTTTATTTCTGGTCTTTCTGTTCTATATATCTATCGAAAGGTCAGAACCACAGTGTCTCCAGGACGCTGGCTTCACAGTAAGCTTTGAACTTGGGACATCTGAGTCTTCAATTTTGCTTTTCCATTTCAAGATGGTTTAAGTTATTTTAGGTTCCTTGCATTTCCATACAAATTTTAGGATCAGTTTGTCAATTTCTGCACAGATGACAGCTTGAGTTTTGATAAGGATTGAGTTGAATCTGTAGTGTTGCTGTCTTAACAATATTAAGTCTTCTAATCCATGACAACAGGAACTTCCCAGTTATTCAGATCTTTCTTAATTTTTCAACAACTTTTCATAAGTTTTATAAGTATAACTTTTGTGCTTTGGTGGTTGAATTTACTCCTATTTTATTATTTTTGATATTATTATACATGGAATTGTTTTCTTAATTTTGTTTTGGGGCTATTCATTGCTAAACTATAAAAATAGTGATTTTTTAATTTATTTGGCAGCCTACAATGTTGTGTAGGAGTCATACCTTTCCCCCTCTATGTATGAGTCATGCTTTCTTGTATCATGGTATGTCTCCACTTTTTTTTTTTTGAAACCTGGACATGTTCTATAACATGCAGCCCCAACTCTGGACACTTATTACTACTTGCCCAGGGCTTGTGGTGGTAGTGGTTGTTTTCTGTTTGTTTAGGGACTTGGCAGCACTCTTTTGGGGATGTCGGTTTTCTCTGCAGGGAACCTCTGACACTGCTCCTCACGGCACCTCCCCAGGGGCACAGTCACCCTGGAGAGACAGCATGGAGCAAGGCCGTGTGTCTGTCTGTCCCCCTGTCTCTCCATTAAGCTGTCTGCCTTTGTTGTTATCACACCCCCCTGTTGGGATATTCTATTGTTTTCAACAGTGCCCTGGGACATGACTTGCTTCTCAATTAAATTCAGGCAGGGGCTGTTTCCAAGGCCAAGCCTGGAGGTTGGTTCTGACCCAGCACCAACAGCTATCTCCACTCTTTCCCTAGTTATCTCTGGTTAAACAGCTGGCCTAGGGTTTCACCTGTCACAGAGCTACCAGGATCCTCTGCATGGCTTACCACCACCACCTCCATTGTCAACAAGAGGTCCCTTACTCATGAACTGCCCACCAGTCTGTTGCGAATGAAGTCACTTTCTGGAGAAGAACTTTGAAGCTCTCTGTTCTTCTGGGTTTTTTTTTTAATTAAAGTTATTGGGGTGGCATTAGTTAATAAGATCATATAGGTTTCGATTGTACATTTCTATGATGCTGGATCTGTATCTTGCACTGTGTGCCCACCACCTAAAGTCAAAATTATGTCAGAGGGAAGGAAAAGGGAGGGTGGAGGGGGGCCTAATATGTGGTGATGGAAGCTCTCTGTTCTTATCTGGATCTCTGAGCCACAGCTTGAGAGCTGGAGGCAAGGACAGTGGAGGGCTTTTCTCAGAACACCACTCTTGCCTTACGGACAGGGCACTGTGTCTCGGCCACCGGCCTGCAGTGACTGAGGAACACTGCAGATGGCTCGTCAAAACACGAGAAAAGTATACACACGGACAACCGAGTCCTGTAGAGAAATAGGGACAAAAGAGCCACTCTCTCTAGTGGAGAGTGCCCTGTTTTCCCACCCGAGAAGGCTTTTATTAAGAATACAGATACAGTTTGTGGATTACAGTCTGGCAGGGAAGATCAAAAGGAATTGGTAGCTTTCAAAGGTGCTAGTAGATCTCCCACTGGGATTCTGGGCTGAGAGTTTGTGTTTTATCACTTCAAAAGACTACAGGATCTAAAAGGCTAGTTTTGTTTCCTGCCCATGCCTTCATATTCTAATTCAATAACATCCTCCAGCAAGAAGATCTCACAGGATCTTGCATATTCTATGTCCCAGGCCTGATTACCCGGGGGGTCCACCGACTCTGGTCTAGGTTGCACTGCCCCTGTTATTTCCAAAGGCCTGAGTCGGGCAGAGGAGACAAAGGCAGCCAGGAGACTTGGATTTCTCACAACTAAGAACAAGGACTCAGGCTTTGACAAAGCCAAGGGGGCAGGGGTCAATGTTGATCACCCCTTCATTTCCACAGCCCCCTGAGTCTCTTCCCTGAGGCCTCCATGTGATCATGCCTGTCTTAGGCAATTCCCCCCTTTGAAAATCTTACCTGTCATTGGCTAACTGATCAAGCATAGGAGATCAGGCACAGAACAGGCAGCGTTCGTGCCAGGGAAATAAGTTTTGTCTCCTTAGTGGCTCCTGGTTTGGAGGTCTCTCACTCAGCCTAAGTCATGGGGGGGTTACAGCTTCCTGAGACCAGGCAGGGCAGACTCCAACAGCACTGGGCAGGGTTAGTAGCTTCTGGCCTTCTTGGCTTGCTTCTCCCAGCATGGAAAATCTTCCTACCAGCAGGCCAGGGCAACGCTGACAAAGAGCCCAGTATTCTGAGCCCACTTCGCTGGGTGGAGCCTAGGCCCCATGCATGACATTTGATGAGATCAGGTGCGTTCAGGGTGGTATGGCCGTAGACTGCATGACATTTGAGACTCAGTGCTGAGGGGATGGGTAAGGCTGACAGCTGGCCCCACTGGCGGGGATGCCACAGCCCTTGACTGGCAGATGGAAGAAGCAGAGCTTCTGGTTTGGGTTCCTCCCATTCATGTTACTTTCATCAGGCCCAGCTGGGGCAGGTGGTGGGCATTGGGGGCCTTTGTAGGTAGATCGCTGTTCTGATACTTAGTATATTTTCTTCTTTTAAATTTTTTAAAATATGTGTATTTTAGAGAGAGAGGAAAGAAGGGAGAGAGACAAACATTGATGTGAGAGAGAAACATGGGTTGGTTGCCTCCCACTTACATCCCCACCAGGGATCAATTCCCCAACCCAGGTATGTGCCCTGACAAGGAATCGAACCCCCTACCTCTGGTTTATGGGAGGATGTTCCAACGAACTGAGCCACACCGGCCAGGACATGATACTTAGTATATTTTCTCGAATAAATGTTTCTTTATAATCCATTTAGAGTGACAAATTTTTCCTGCTTCTCTGGGTCCACAAGAGGAGATTTCTAGGTTCCTTCACTGGGTAGCCCTCACAAGGCCTTCATTTTAAATTCTCGTCTCCATGACTAACCCCAATGGCCCAAAGGCCATGAATGGCAGCCTCACAGGTGACAATGGGTCCCACAGCCACTGACACATCTCTCCCCAGGCTGCTCAGGCGCCAGAGTACACATTCGGCTCTGGCTTCTAGGCCCTTTATTTCTGGCACCTGTGATTTTAACTGTGCCTCGTTCACACCCAGCTGTTTATGGAAAATACTTTTCCTAGAATATGTGTTTAAACAGACTTTTGAAAAATGTCTGAGGGCCTAGCATGTGTCAGGTTCTGCACTTCAGACTGACGCCAGGACAAACAGAGTCCACCCCATCCTCCCAATAATCAGTGTCCCCTGGGGAGATGCACCGTTGAGTTGCGAGCAGGGAGGGAAAGACTGGGAGAACACGACCAGAGATCCTTCTACTGGGGAGTCAGAGAAGAGCTCCAGAAAGAAAATGTTCTATGAAGTCAGGAAAGACACATAGTCTGTGGCAGGCACCCAACCTCAGGGACCCTCCCTGCCCCAGGGGCCTCCCCACACCTGTGCCATTCAGTCAAGCCCACAGAAAAGACAGATAGGATGTGTGTTGATGTTTCAGGGTCTGGGGGAGAAGGCCAGGACAGGAAGGTGTGGCATGATCTACCTGGTCGCACAGAGCCACTCCCATTTGAAAGATGGTTTATTCTTTAAGACAGGATAACAAAGTCACGCCTGTAGAGACAGTGGTTTGTTGATGGGCAGGGAGCACTTAGAGCTGCAGGGAAAGGATTTCATCACCTCTGGCCCTCAGGGCATGGCCTTCAAGCTTGAGATTTCTTGATCTTCCACACTTGGGTTTCACAGTCTGGTCTGAATCCACGGCTGAGGGTGGGGTCACTGGAACCAGTAATGTAACATGGTTTTGATGTCAATGTGAAAGAGTTCTGCTTCTTTTTCTAATCAGTCACCTGGAGTGCAAAGGTCTGGTTTCTCTTCCCCTCTCTCTCTGCTCTCCCCCAGCTCCACTCCGGCTCTCCCACGCTTGCTCAAAAGACTCTGCACTGTACTCTCGCTTCCCCGTTCACCTTCTCTTACCACTGACCCTCCCCAGCCTTCCCCTCCACGTCGGATCCTGCAAACTCCCTTTCTTCATCCTTTTTGACTCTCCTCTCTCCATCCTTTGCATTCCACCTTTTCTTTTATTCTTTTCATCTCCACTCCCCTTTCTTTCCTCTCCAGATCTCTGCTCCTCATGCTTCCTCCATCCCCTGTCCCCTCCTCCCACCACTCCACCTGTCTCTTCCCCCCTCTCTATCACCTGACTCCCTCCCTTCCCTCCTCTCTCTATCACCTGACTCCCTCTCTTTACCCAGCTTCATCTCTTCCCTACTCACCCGTGTCTTTTCTCATTGTCCCCCACACACTCTTACCCTGTTTCAGAAGCAACTCTTCCAAGCTCCATCCTTGTTAAAGTTTTCAGTGAGTGAGCACCATGCTATCCCCAACATACTCCCATGGACTGTGCAAGTGTCACACAGTTTGCCATTATAGGCAAAGGGAAAGTAACAAGGGGCATAGTCTGAAAAGTAGAAGGAAGGGTGAGAAAATTAGTTGAGGGGAGGTTATTTTGGTCTCATCAAGAGAAAGAGGACATGAATGGGACACCTGGGGCTGGACGGGGAGATGCCTGCGGCTTCCATGTAGAGTGCAGTTATGGACCCCACCCCTCCCCCTGCATCTGAGAAGCCACACACTGCTCACAGGAGGAAAAGCTGCTTACTCACCGTCCTTTGTACAATATTTCCATCTCCCTAAATATTCTTCGTCTAGAGAACACCAGTTGCTCACAGAATCACGGCTAATGCAATTAAAATACTTCTTGCCTGCATAGGTAAATGGGATAGCACAGCTCTCCTCTGGAAAAAGAAAAAGGCAGGCACCGTTCTCATCAGCTCTTCTGTGTGTTGTACTCTCTGCATTCATGCTGGCAACGTTTCTGTTCAAGCCAGACCACTGAGACACCGCAGAGGACCTGCCATGCACGCGGCCCTCTAGGCAGCGTCAGGGATGCCAAGGCCGACGTGACAGGGTCCCTGCCCAGTGACATGTTCACCTTCCTGTATTCACCCGGGCACATGCCCCATGGACACTGCAGCTCCTGGCAACCCTGCGCTCGCCAGACCTCAACACAGCCTGATCAGAGATCACGATTATTTTAGATGCTGTGGATTTGTCATGTTTGGAGCTTCCACTTCACCTGGTTCGACACTAAAAGTCTAAGTACGTTTCATATTTGGGAACACAGGTGATGTCTTGCTATCATCATGAATAATCTACCTCACACCATTCAGAAGCCCCATAGCGAGCCACATTCACGGTGTAAGAAAATGAGGGTCAGCGTGCAGTGACTTCGCACTGGAACAGACTGAAGAGGAAAACTATGGGAATCCAGAGAGGGCTCCATGGCCATGCGGCCAGGCCAAGCATCTTTGGCCTGCATGAGTTCTCTCAGCTGCATCACTGCATTTCCTGGAGGCAAACAGCACCTCTCTGCAACTGGTGCATTTTCTGTCTGACACCCCCCTGCCCCACCCAGTCCTGCCTTCTGCTTCTTGGACAGGCTCCCCTGCAGGCCTCCCTCCCTTCCAACGAGGCCCTCTCCTGAGACTCCAGCCCCACTACCTACCCGTGGCCTGGGCTGAATGAATAAGCAACTCGGGGTGAGGTGCGGGAAGGACTTGTGCTCCACCCACAGCCCAGGAAATGTGAGCACCTGCCATCCCATCACTGAGGGGGGAACTTAGCCCACACGTGTAGAATACCCTTGAAGAATGCTGATCATGGTCACCCACCCCCACACACATTGGTTTGTTTGACGTGATGTTTGTTTTCATCATTTTCCAACACTGCTTCCCTGAGGAAATGGGAGAAGGACAGATGTGACAGAGCTGGAAAAAATGCAGGTGTAGTGGGAACACAGAGAGCAAGAACAGAAAGGAGCCATCTGAACACACTGATGGCAGGACCCGCTCTGCTGCTCTAACTTCCTGCCACCTTAAAAGGTGATCGTTTTTTTCCTGTGCTAAGAACACAACACAAGATCTCCCCACATTTTTTTATTGATTTTAAAGAGGGAGGAAAGGAGAGAGAAAATATATCAATTTGTTGTTCCACTTACTGATGCATTCATTGGTTGATTCTTGTATGTGGCCTGACCAGGGATCAAACCCACAACCTTGGTGTATCAGAACAGCACTCTAACCAACTAAGCTACCCAGCCAGTGCTTCTACTTAACACATTTTTTTAAAAGATTTATTGATTTTATGTTTAGAGGCGGGGGGCAAGGGAGGGAGAAAAAGAAACATCAACGTGTAGTTGCCTCTCATGTGCCCTCTACTGGGGACTTGGCTTTCAACCCAGGCATGTTCCCTGACTGGGAATCGAACTGGCAACCCTTTGGTTCTCAGGCTGACACTCAGCCCACTGAGCCACACCAGCCAGGGCTACTTAACATATTTTTAAGAATAAGCTCCATTGATCTGCTCTACAACGCAGTGACTATAGTTGGCAACACTACTTTCTTCACAGTTTGAAGGCCATTTTATTAGAAACAGATACCCAAGAAGGCTACAACACCACATGAGGAAGAGCCTCACACTCCCTCAAAGCTGTCATACTGACACACAAGAGTTACATGACCCCTGGGACATAAGCGTGCCACGCTAATCATGGATGTGCCCTGACAATATGCCTTTCCCGTTACTGCAAACACTCACCCCTATTTACATCAAAAACTCACTTGGAACGATGTAAGTAACCCTGTGTTACACAGGCTGCCCGTGTCTGGAACACTGGAAAGCACAGTCAGAAATGAGGCAGCTGTTGTGAACACTGATGGTCAATAACATTATGAGCTTTTGAGTCAGACCGACTAGGCTTACATTTCAGAGACTTGTTTGAAGAGAAAAATGAGTCCATGGGACATGCTCGAGGAATGGCAGATACATTGGTTGCCATTATTATTATTATTATTATTATTATTATTATTATTACCATTCAACCCATTTCTGGTGCCCTTTCTTCCACCCCAGTCTCAGCGCATCTCCCCTCCCTCACCTCCATGCACAGGGTCCACGTGCAGAAAGATGCAGGCGGCACCAATCCAGACGAGAAGAGTTTGCATGTTTGGTGCCATGGCAGCTGGCCTTCTGTAACTGACAAACGTCAACCTCTGCTGCCTTCTTATATGACCAGTTTCCCCTCACACCACACCCCTCCCACAAGACAGGAATCAACCTCACCAGGACTATGCTGGTGTGTTCCTAAGCCTGAGTGCATGAAGTTCAAGTTTATCTCTCAGGTAAAATCACAGGACATTGGCCCGTGGTTTAATGTCTCTGGAGTGTATAGTTTAAAATGCATTTTAAAAGAAGCAAAGATGTTTGCAAAATCCCCAGAATTCTTATCTTGCTCCAAACCACATTTAGTCAGTGGGTTGAGCATCAGTCTGCAATCCAAAAGGTCACAGTTCAATTCCCAGTCAGGGCACATGCCTGGATTTCAGGGCCAGGTTCCCAGTTGGGGGCATGCAAGAGGCAACTGATTGATGTCTCTTGTACAATGATGTTTGTCTCCCTCTCCTTCTCCCTCCCTACCCCTCTCTCTAAAAATAAGTAAATGAGGCCCTGGCTGGTATGGCTCAGTGGTAGAGTGCCGGCCTGCAAATCAAAGGGTCACTGGTTCTATTCCCAGTCAGGGCACATGCCTGGGTTGCAGGCCAGGTCCCCAGTAGGGGGCGCATGAGAGGCAACCACACATTGATAATTCTCTTCCTCTCTTTCTCCTTTCCTTCCCCCTCTATAAAAATAAATAAATTAAATATTTTTTAAAATAAAATAAAACAGATACATGACAGGAGGCAGTTAATCAATGTTAGGGCATCTAACTAAAGTTGTTTCTGGAGTTTTTCTGCAAGCACTGTGGACCCTCTCATAAAACAGATAGTGGCCAGAGGCAGGCAATTAACCAAAGTTGTTTTAGGGGCTCCTTCTTTGGGCTCTGTGGGCCCCCTCCTCTTCCCCTTTCTAGGCCTTGGGAAGAATACACAGTTTCAAAGGCTTTCTTTCCCAGATGGTGGGAACAGTACATACAGAACTTCAAGGGATCCCCTCCTCCTGCACTAGCATGGTGTTTCTTGTGATGTCTGGAACACCAGGCAATATTATCAAATCAGGTTAGGGCTTCAGAGTTAGTGAGCGAAACATGTCTCCCTCCTCCTCCCTGCCTTGGTTTACTACCTGATCTACCTAACACCAGCACTAACACCAACCCAGAAGCTCCCTGAACCCTGTACCATTGGCATTTTTATCAAGGGTGCATCACACAGGTGTGGCCAATCATGAATTCCATTTCCTGCCCCTTTTGCCTCTCTGGAGGATGAGGGGCAGGGCTGGAAATCCCAAGCCTCTCCCCATGGCTGGGTCTCTCTGGTGACCCGCCTTCATGCAGGAGCCCACCGAGAGTCACCTCATGAGAACAAGAGGTCTTCCCATCACCCAGGAAATTCCAAGGGGATTGGGAGCTCTGTGTCAGGAACTGGGGACATAAACAAACACACAGTCACCTGCTGGGGAAATGAAAAGTAGTTTATCCATACAATTGGATATCATCCCACAATTTAGAGGAATGAAGAAACCGTACACACCACAACATGAGTAGACCTCGAAGACGTTATTATGTCCTCAGGAAAGAAGGAAAATAGACACCAACACAAGTGCTGTAATTGCATTTATCTGAAATGCTCCCAGCAGGCAAAGCTATAGAGACACAGCAGATTAGTGCATGCCAAGGCCTGGGAGGTGGGAACCAAGGGCCTGATGATGGGCATTGGGTGTCTCTTGGACATAAGGAAGTTGCTCTAAATTGATGGTGATGATGGCTGTGCACATGTAGCTGCACTGAAGACCATTGAACTGTGAGGCTGAAATTGACAAACTGTGTGACATGGCTGCAAAGCTATTGAAAGAATGGGGAGGCTATTACTAAAGGTTGCCTCTCACTTTTACAGCGGACTTAACAGAGACGTACATGGTATCACCTCTCCCTGTGCCCTGGGGAGGAGTGGGGCTCCTTTCAATAGCCTGGCTAAGCACCTTTAGCATCCAGGCCTGCTTCAACTCTCTCCAGCTAGGATGACCTTGGGAAAAGGTTTAAAGTGTTTTAGTCCTGTCTTGTCATCTATAAAATGAAAACACCAATAATTTCAATCCATAGATTTGATATGAGATTCAAACCAGGAAAGAGATGTTAAGAATAAAAAGAGTGTGCAGGATGCCCTGGCTGGTATGGCTCAGTTGGTTGGAGCACCGTCCCTTAGACTGAAGGGTAGTGGGTTCGATTCCCAATTAGGACACATACCCAGGTTACAGGGAGAGGTGGCGGGTTTGATCCCAGTTGGGGTGCACTCAAGAAGGCAACCAATTGATGTCCATCTGTTTCTCTCTCTCTCCCTCTCTCCCCTCCTCCCTCCCTCCCTCCCTCTCTCTCTCTTTCTCAAAAGCAATGAAAATGTCCTCAGGTAAGAATAAAAAAGAGAGGATCAAAGGAGTGAGAAGGGTGATAAGTCTTCTCTCCAAAAAGCAACGATGACAAAATCCACAACAATAACCATTTTCATGACTCTCGAAATTGAACATTAGCATTAGTCAATTCAAAAATACTTTTAAAAAGTACTAAAACTCACTAAGAAAAATGGAATTCTGTGGCATTTTGGCCTAAGGTGACTCCCAGCCTTCTGCCCCATCTCCCTGGAGCTGAGGTCCCAGAAGCAGGGGCCAGTCTTCAGGGCTGGCAGCCTCACCTGGAGAGGGCTTGATCCATTTGGAGCTGAGCGCGCTTGCGCGCACACACACACACACACACACACACACACACACAATGGAATATTACTCAGCAAAAACAAAGAAGAAAATCTTGTCATTTGCAATAACATGGATGGACCTACAGGGTATCATACTAAGTGAAATAAGTCAGACACAGAAAAGACAAATACTGTATGATTTCACTTATATATTGAATGTAAAACCAAACCAAACAAAAACAAGTTTATGAAAAGAAAAACTGATGGTTGCCAGGGAGAATGGGTGGGGATGGGTGAGAAAAGGTGAAGGGAAATTAAAAATATCTTTTTTAAATGGACCAGATGGGAATTCTGTTTAAAAGTATGATCATAAAAATTAAAGACTCTCTAGAGCAACTGAAAAAGCAGATTTGAACTAGCAAGAAAAAACATCACCAAGGGAGGTAAGCTTTGCTTCCGGTCAAGATGGCAAAGTAGACACCTCTTTGTACAACCACATCAAAATTACAACTAAAATATAGAACAACCATCACTCAGGAATGGCAGAAATCCAGCTGAATGGAAGCCTGACAACTACAGAGCTGAAGAAACCATATCCATCCAGAATGGTAGGAAGGGGCATGGACACGGAATGGGCTGACCCCACACCCACATGGAAAAAAATTTGGCACCCATATATTGGAAGCAAGAAGTCCCAGCCCCACACCAGGACCCAGCCCAGGATTCCAGTGCCAGGAAGATAAGTCCCTACAACTTCTGGCTGCAAAAACTGGCAAGGATTGAGTCACTGGAGGCAGCTACTGGAGCCCTAAGCAGTTCCTCTTCAGAAACTCACACACAGACTCACCTATTCAGACTTAATCTCTCTAATTTCCAGCACCATGGTGGCAGCTTGAAGGGCACTAGTGGTATACAAAAAGAAACCGAAGTGTTTGGCATCAGGGAAAGCAGAGGCCATTGTCCATTTTCTAAACCCTCCCCCCACAGAGCTGGTAGGCTGGCGCCATATCTAAGACTCTCTCGACATGGCTAACAGTGTGTGTGTGACCCACCTTGGAGATCCACAGAGGCTCTACCCCACCCAACTTACAGGCCCACCCAAGCTGCTTTTCCATGGGAATGGCTGGTCTTGGCCCCTTCATCATATCAAACAAGCAAAGCTGGCTTCAGTGAGCCCTAGCAACAGCCAGATCAGAGTCACAGCTTGGCTTTACCTGGGAAGCTCCAAGCCCAGCACAAGCAGCAGCCATCTCAGATTGCTCTATAGCTCAGGCAGGGTAGCCCTGGGCAAAACATAGGTGGAGGCCAACCTTGGCCTGCACCACCCAGGAAACCCCAGGGACAGCACTCCCATTGGACAGCTACAGACCAACTTGGAGCAACACCACCCTGCCCCTGCACAGCTGATCCTCCACAGAGGACAGAGGTTGGTGGTCAGTAGTCACAGCCAGTCCTTGCAGCTGACTGGCCTGGGGAAATCCCTCCCCTTGATCTGCCAACAGCAACCAAGGCTCAACTACAAGAGGAGGGTGTACTCAGTCTATATGGAAGGTGCACCTTGAGGACCCAGCTTGGATGATAGGGGAGGCTGTGCCACTGGACCTTATAGAACACCTACTACACTCGGCCACACTACCAAGACATGGAGTCATAGCAGCTCTACCTGATACATAGAAACAAACACAGGGAGGCTGCCAAAATGAGGAGACAAAGAAACATGGCCCAAACGCCAGAAAAAGAACTACACAATGGAGATAAGCAATCTATCAGATGCAGAGTCGAAAACATTGGTTATAAGGATGCCCAAGAAACTTAGTGAAGACCTCAGCAGCATAAAAAAGACCCAGTCAGAAATAAAGGATACTCTAATTGAAATAAAGAACAATTTACAGGGAAACAACAGTAGAACTGATGAAGACAAGAATTAAACCAATGATTTGGAACATAAGAAAACAAAAAACACTACACAGAACAACAAGAAAAAAGAATCAAAAAAAGTGAGGATAGTATAAACAGCCTCTGGGACAACTCTGAGAGGGCCAGCATTCTGCCCAAGGAGTGTCAGAAGAAGAGAAAGGGCAAGAAATTGGAAACCTGTAAAGGTTCTGTAAAATAGTGAAAGAAACCTTCCCTAATTTAGTAAAGGAAGTGGATATGCAAGTCCAGGAAGCACAGAGAGTCCCAATTATGATGGATGCACAGAGGCCCACTCCAAGATACATCATAGTTAAAATGTCAAAGGTTAAAAGATAGGCTCTTGAAAGCAAGAGAAAAGAAGTTAGTTACCAGAAGGTTGCCAGATGGGAGGGGAGGGGAGAGAATGGGTGAAGAGGTGAGGGGATTAAGAAGTACAAATAGGCCCTGGCTGGTATAGCTCAGTGGATTAAGTGTAGGCCTGCAAACCAAAGGGTCACCAGTTCAATTCCCAGTCAGAGCACATGCCTGGGTTGTGGGCCAGGTCCCCAGTAGGGGATTCATGAAAGGCAACCACACGTTAATGTTTCTTTCCCTCTCTTTCTCCCTACCTTCCCCTCTCTCTAAAAATAAATAAATAAATAAAATCTTTTTTAAAAAATAAATAAAATATCACCAAACATGATGATAGATGAATAAAATTTCCAACCTGAGGAAAAAAAAAGATGAAGAAAAATGGACTGAGCCTCAAAGCCCTGTGGGACACCATCAAATAAGGCCACACACACACATAATGGGAGCACTAGAAGGCAAAGAGGAAACGGCAGAAATAAGATCAATTTGGGGAGTCCACCCACTTAACAATGTTAAAAGTCTCCTTATTGCCGTGGCTGGCATAGCTCAGTGGATCGAGCACAGGCTGTGAACCAAAGCATCACAGGCTCGATTCCCAGTCAGGGCACATGACTGGGTTGCAGGCCATGTCCCCAGTGGGAGCCACGTGAGAGGCAACCACACATTGGTGTTTCTCTCTCTCTCTTTCTCCCTCCCTTCCCCTCTCTAAAAATAAATAAATAAAATCTTTAAAAAAAAGTCTCCTTATCCATGAACACAGGACATCTTTCATTGATTTAGGTATTCTTCAATTTCTTTCTACAAAGTTCTGTATACATCAAACAGGTGGATTTTCTGGTATGTAAATTATACTTTCAATGAAGCAAGCGTAATGAACGAGAGTGAAGGGAAGTTTCTCAGATGCTAACACTGGATCCCACCATCTGCGCCATAACCCAGTCAGCAGGAGAGATGCACATTGAGTTTTTCTCTTCCAAGGATTGAATGTTCTTGATACTAATCAGAAAGCCCTAGACATCTATCCTGGAGTTAATTTACACCCATGTTTACTTCTTGCATCAACCTCATGAATTTTCATAACTGGATTTTTCCATCACTCTAAGAGAGCCAGGGGACACCGCCTCTTTTTGTGGCTACAAGCCTGCCTCCCACCGCCCTGCTTATTCCCAGTGGGCCTGTGTGGGGTGCTATGTCCTCCCCGCCCCCGGGGGCTGGCTGGTAATGCATATGGTTAGATAACTGCTCTCAGTCTCAGCTGTGCAGTGCTGGGCGCTGTGTGTTCAGTCATCTCACACTGTTTAATTGGGGTTTTCCCTCCAGCACCAGTGGAGTGAACAAGTGGTGGTCAGAGCAACATGGCTATTTCCTTCAGGATCCTACCAGGACTATTGAAAGAGTGGGGTTGATGGTCCACTTCTTTGGCAACCTGCAGACCTCTACCCTCCTCAAAGTGTTAGGAGTCGGCCATGACTCTCACTGTTTCTGCTCCCAGATCCCACACTGAAAAAAGAAGAAAAAACCCCTGCCTTCTTTCTCCCTCTCCACTCGCTGCCTCCAGCTCTATCTCTAGACTATATGTCTACTTCTGCCTCCCAGACCTGGCATAAATTTCTCAGTGATTCCAGATTATTTTTAGTACTCAAAAGTGCTAGGAAAAGATTCATTAGAAATCTTGGCTTAATGGAGTTTCTGCCTGGTTGATTTGGGGAGGGGGTATAAAAATGCTAGCAATTTCTGAATATTCTATTTGATTATTTTAGGAGGGAAATATACAAAATTTTAGTGTGCTATACAAATATTATGGGTTGACATGAATTTCAAAACTGAATTATCAAAGTCTGTTTATGGTGGGCTTTCCACATTAGTTACTGTTGTTATGGGAGCAAAAAGCTACTTCTGTAGAAGAAAGTGATGAAGATAAAATATGCAAAACTGGAAAGCTAATCCTATACTGTTAGCTTGATTCCTTTTTGCCATTTCCCCTTGGCAATGCATGTGCCCCGACACATGCCTGTCTTCAAGGGAAAGCCTTATTTGTTTGTTAATTACTACCTGTCTCACACAAGAAATGAGATGTCTTGGTCACATGCCTGAGCTGGAGTCAGTTCCATCACTGACACTCAAGTGGCTGGGATCTGGCTCAGCCTCCATTTTCTCTCTCCGCTGCACCAGCACTGCTCCTTCCTGCTCCACGCCAACCACACCAGTCCTCCCAGGAGTGCCTCTTAGTTATTTCTCCTCTTCAAGGGAGCTGGCAGCCTCATACTGTAAGAATGGGGAAAGGGGGTTAGTGGAGAGGAACAGGAGAGGAAGAGGAGGTGGTGGGGAGGGTGGTAGGAAGGAGAGAGAGGAGTGGGGATGGAAGGGTAGGAGGATGGAGAGAGCAAGGGAGGTGGGGAGAGGGAGGGAAGCAGAAAGAGGAGAGGGAGGGAGGGAAACAGGAAGGGAACAGGGACAGCAAGCAGCAGTATTAATGAGGCATCCAACACTCTGGTAAGAACTTGACCTCGGAGAGTCTCACCACAGTCGTGGTGGAAGGACAAACAAGTCACCACTTCCTACAGAAGACAGAAAAAGTTCAGACAAAGTTAAGCATGTTGCCCGGGATGTGACAGCTGCTAAAAGGGAGGGATGAGAATCAGACGTGGGAGTGGCAGCACCTGGCACGTAGCCGACAATAAATATTGCTGATTGAAAAAATGTACGTGTCATCTCAAGGGTTATTAAAATACTATACTGGTAAATGTTAAATAACTCCTCTTTACCAATAAAGAGCCTCAAAACAGAAACAAAATACTTCTTTAACTTGCTTAGAAATATATTTTCCAAATCAACAGCCAATGTCATAATTAATGGTGAAACAAGTGGTAGTATTAAAACAAAAGCAACGAGAGATCAAGCTCCTAAAGCAGAGGTACCACCTTTAGGAAATTTGGCGTGATTCACTGGTACAGAATACAGGAGCAAATGCATAAATGTTCAAAGGGAAGATAAAATATTAGGGATGTGTTTGATTAGTTTTTAACATTTAATATTATGTCAACATCATGTTAACTTTAGCACAATGTTCTTTTCAGAGAGGAGTGATCTCATCATCACCATATCTCTTTTTCCCTTTAACTTCTATTTTTAATTTACCTTAACTATATTTTTTAATATTTTATTTATTTATTTTTAGAGAGGGAAGGGAGGGAGATAGAGAGAGAGAGAAACATCAATGTGCGGTTGCTGGGGGTTATGGCCTGCAACTCAGGAATGTACCCTGGCTGGGAATCGAACGTGGGACACTTTGGTTCCCAGCCCGTGCTCAATCCACTGAGCTACGCCAGCCAGGGCTTATATTTTTTTATATACTTACCTGTCCAGTTTTGGCTAGTTGGCTTAAAGCTCCTGGAGAGCAAAGAATGCCGGATTGCTATGAGGGTATTTGGGGCTGAGTAGTAGGGAAGTTTACACCTGTCAACCCCGAGAAAGAAAAAAACCTGCTAAGAAGGGCTCCTGGGGGCTAATGGGGCTCAAATTTACAAATAGAGTCTAATAGGCATTGGAAAGAGAGGCCTCTAATTCCCTCTGTGCTTCAGGGTAAAGCAGCCCTGAGCTGCCTGCCTCCTGCGCTGTGTCTGCCATCTGAACTGACCCTTATAGAAGAGCTCCTGGGATCCTAAATCCATCAATGGGCTAAAGACCTGCCACAGCCAATTGGGGCTGCACAGGCATATCCTCATGTTCATCTCCACTGACCAATCAGAGCAGCTCCATTATGACCAACTGGGATAGTTCTTTTAGGCCAATCACACTGTGAGGATTTGGAGTTCTCATTTGCATATAAATGAACCAATTAGGGGCCAGAGGCAGGCACTCTTCTTTGTACTGATAGAAGCCAACTTGACCTCAACAGAGTGCACTTTGAGTTTCCATCGAAGGCTGTGGTTCCCCAGCTGCAGCTGTGACGCTAGAGCCACCTCACCAGCCTCTCCTGGGCCACTTCTGCTGAGCTGTCCCACAATTGAGCTGTATCATATTGAGCTGTTTTCACTGAATCAAGTCTCCCTCCTCCCCACTGCACCCCAACTGGGGACTCCCTTTGGAGTTAAATTGGCAGCAACAAGCTTTGGTTGACAAGCCTAATAAGGAAATGGAAGAGTGCTGTATTCTGGAGTGCAGAGGAGGCAATAAACACTATTCTTTTTTTTTTCTTTTTAAACATCGATGTGCGGTTGTGGGGCCGTGGCCTGCAACCCAGGCATGTGCCCTGACTGGGAATCAAACCTGCAACACCTTGGTTTGCAGCCCGTGCTCAATCCACTGAGCTACGCCAGCCAGGGCCAATAAACACTATTCTTGTAGGTACTAGACATTTTGACAAATTCTAAGAACACAAACAATTAAGTTCTCCAGGTTTTTCTTTTTCTATTACTAAACAATGTGCGAGGGACAGGTCTCATCCCAATCCCCACGCCAGGCCCAGGGAGCATCAGTCAGCATTACATCTAGTCGGGGTGTGGTTTTCACACGTGCTCATCTGAGAAGGGGTGATCCGTCACTCCTAGCAAACTCTGCTCCCTCTCACAGGATCTGTGAATCTCAAGGATTCTAAGCCATCTACTGTTCCCCCCACCCCAGTTTTTTTAAATAGACTTTACTTTTCAGAGAAGTTTTAAGGTCACAGCAAAATTGAGGGGAAGGGACAGAGATTTCCCATGTGTTCCCTGCCCCCACACACGCGTAGCAACCCCCACCAACAGCGTCCTGCACTGGAGCGACCGTGAGTTACAAAGGATGAGCCTGCGCTTACTCATTACTGCCCCCCAGAGTCCACAGTGCGCACCAGAGCTTACTCTTGTACATTCTAGGGTTTGGACAGATGAATAAGGACATGTGTTCATCCCCTTAAATCTTAGTGGCCTTTCTCCTTATAATCCCTCTTTCCGAAATTTGATTTAAATTTTTTTCAAACACACAGGAAAGTTTAATGAACAGAACAACGCAAACCCACATACTCTCCTCCCAGATTCAACAATTGTTAACTTTTTGCCACACTGGCTTCCTCTCTCTCCCCCTCCCCCCACTTGCGCTACTGACAAACCTTTTAAAAGAAGTTTCAGACATCATGACCTTTCACCCCTGAACATTTCGACATGCATCCTCCAAGAATAAGGACAATCTTCTCTGCAGCCACAATATCATTACCATACATAAGAAACTTAAGTCTCTGGAAATCCAAATCGGTATACATTCTTCACTAAAGTGAGAGTCTCACTTTCACTAGTTTAACAACAATATGGTTGGTACTTGTGTGAAAATCAACAAACCTCATTTACAATGAGGTCAGGAGGCCAGCAGGGGGAGCTCTCACCACTAACACCGCAGTCCAATTACAGACCCCAGAGGAAGTAGTGTCAATTACCAGCCAGAACAGGGAGAAACAAACAGGTGGATACTATTGACTGCTCCAGCAAGAGGAGGGAAGATTTCCTTCTTTGCCCGCCACTCAGCCAATGAGAAACCATCACCACTCTGAACTCTCACTTTCCTCCAACGGACTTTCTTTCAAAACAACCTCTTCCCACGTCTTCCTTTTTCTCTGTAGAGTAACGATCCTCTCTTTTGCTTGCAGGACTTACCCCTGGTTTTGCTGTAGTTTGATTGTCCCCAGTTGCAATTTCTCTGCTATTCCCAAACAAACCCATTTCTTAAAGTGGACACTTGGCAATTAGTGTGCTATCCTTGATAACAAGCCACTTTCATTAGCATTGCAAAAAATAAAATGGAGAAGGCAAAAATATCATAATCATCAAATTAAAATAATAAAAAGTTAATAATGGTTCCATAATATCACGTGTGTTCTAATTCAAACATCCCCAATTGTTCCACAAATGTCTTTTGAAGCTTTTATGCTAATCCTCACCTGAGGACATATTTATTAATTTTAGACAAAGAGAGAAACATCTATTGGTTGCCTCCCATACCTACCCCAGGTGGAGATCAAACCTGCCACCTAGCTATACATTCTGACCAGGGATCGAACCCACAACCCTTCAGTGCATGGGACAATGCTCCAACCAACTGAGCCAACTGGCAGGTGTTGAAGCTTATGTCTTTTTTCAAAGACAGCTAATTCTGTTAGGTAACAGCTAGGAATGAGTGGCCCAAGGGGATGTGAAGGCAGGGCCCCAGCCATTACGATCTAACACAGAACTTCACACAGGAGGCTAGAAGCAAGGAAAGACACGTCTCACCAATTCGCTCAGCAGTCCTGAGCTCAGTTTGACAAGATTGCCAGGAGTCCTGAGCATCACAAGCAAAATAGTGCAGGAGGGGAGGGGTCCTTGAGACTGTGCAGAGGGAAGTGGGGCTTCTGTAACAATCTCACTAAGACTGTGGGGTGTCCTGAACATGACAAGCAGGAATAGAACAGGAAGGGAGTGGGGGTTCTTGAGATTCAATGCTGGGAAAGGGACCCTCTATAACAATTTCACTAAGACAAAGGGCCTTTACTAACTGAGAAAGAAAGCCTTGGTAGCTGTACATTATTCCCAAGATTTAGAAGGGGGAGAAGGAGGGGAACCTCTGGAAGCCAGCCGAGGTATATAATCCCGAACCCCAATAGCTGGCATTCTTAGATTAGCTGAGTGCCCACTTGTAGCCTCGACGCAAGTGTATAGAACAAGCCTGCTAACAACTTTCTTTCCTCTATACTTAGACTGGTGGGTGCCTGCTTGCAGCTTCGTACCATGTGATTCATAAATAAACTTGCTGTCTCATTTCCGCTACACATATTTGTCTCTCACTTGCATTCCTGTCTTGTGAGCAAGACAAGGAATGAGGAGGAGAAGGGGGGCCTCCTGACTCGGTTCTCTCTCCCCTCCGCAATGGTTCCATGACCCACATTTGGTTATGTCTACTTAGTTTAATTTACAGCTTATCATTTTCCTGGGCAAGACTTGGGCAAAAGGGCATATTTTAGCATGTCCCAAACATCACACATGCACATACACACACAATTGAAATCACCTGGGAGTGTCTGTCACTCGTGACCTGGCACTCAACAGTGGTACAGTATGTGAGCAAGAGGGCCATGGTGGACTCATTTATGTCACACGAAGCCGGGAGGTCGTGAAGAAATCTGTCTCCCACATGTTCCACTAAACACATTTCTGCATGAACTTTTTTTTATTGCTGATTGTAGAAAGAGGGAAGGAGTGAGACAAAGAGAGAAAGTGATTGGTTGTTCCATTTACTTACACATTCATTCGTTGATTCTTGTATGTGCCCTGACCAGGGATTGAACTGACAACCTTGGGGTAGCAGGATGACACTCTACCAACTGAACTATCTGGCCAGGGCCTCTCCATCAGCTTTTGAATTTGTCAGCCATGCCTGGACTAATTTCTTCCCCATCAAGGCAACCAGACCCTCTACCTTCCTCACTTTGAAAGCCAACACATTTCGCCACCCAGCATCCTTCGTGTGCCTGTTGAACTCAACTGATCCTTACTAACTCAGCCGGAATCCTTCACTTACATAAGCGGGATTGAACTGAGGCAGCACGCAGAGCCTGGACCTTTACAAACCCTGCTTTTCTTTGCTATTTGGGTTTCTGCCTGAACCAGTGCTTCCCAGAGAGCTGTTCTTTTGGATCACAAATAAACGCTTGTTGCCCCTCCCCATGGCCTTTTATTTTTCGGTTAACAAGTATAATCCAGAACCCAAGGCGTCCACTCTTGTGTCTAACCACAGTCAGGCCTCAGAGAGGTGCTTCTCCACCTGCCTTGCCCTCTGTCCTTGAAACAAATACTGCAAAGCCTTGTGAGCAGGACCATTGTCAAAGTCAGGGGTGAACACTCTATCAAGTGTTGGAGGATGGGAAGGACGTGAGTGGTAGAAGCAAAACAGACATTTTCCTCTCAGACAAAATAATGTCAAAGGTTATTACATAATTAAATCTTGTTTCCCAACAGTGAAAAGCATCTTTCCTTTTTTTTTTCTTATTCTTGCCCAAGAATATGCCCATTAATTCTAGAGAGAAGGGAAGGGAGGGATAAGGAGAGGGAGAGAAACATGGATGTGAGAGAGAAACCTCGATAGGTTACCTCTCATACGCACCCCAACCGGGAACTGAACCCGCATCCCAGGCGTGTGCCCTGACCGGGAATCAAACCCACAACCTTTCAGTTTATGGGATGATGCTCCTCCCAACTGAGCCACGCTGGCCAAGATGCAACACTTGGGCTTTTGGGTTTTGGGGGGACAGGAGGGGTTGGTGGGACCTTAAGGGTTTTCTGTGTCACCTTCTCCCCTTCCCCAGGGTTTGCTGCTTTGTTGTTACTGTTCACCATTTTTGATGGTTTGATCCTCCTAGGCCGTCTCTGTGCCAAGGACCAACCTTAAAGTTTTCTCAGGTTTACTCTGAGCCTGTCCCTGGTCATGCCAATCACTTTCTAATTTCCCTCATATATGTGATAGTCTTCCAGCGTTCTAGTCTCTCGTGTCTGGCTCCCCGAAGGGAAGAAGCAAAAGTGAGTGGGGGAGGAAAGGCATCAGCTCTTTGTGTCAGCTGGAGGAAGACGGGCTGGCAACAACAAGGGAGAGACACCAGCCGTGGCTGCCCACCTTCTTGTCTGCACCTCTGATCCAAAGCAGCATCCAGAGCCCAGATCCCTAACATTGGGGGCACAGAGTACCCATTGCCCACTGTGGCTCCTGCAAGCTGATCCAGAGCACGCGGAGCCACCTGCCAGGGGACCAGGGTTGAAGGATGAGTAACTACGTGTCTGCTGTGCTGACAACCAAAACTGACCAAAACTAACTACACTTTAGGTCCAGGTCTTCCCCTGGAAGTTGCAACCTTCGACAGACTCCAGAGTTCATTATAGTCAGACAGATTCTGCCAGTGCAATGGCCCACTAGGTGGGGAGACGGATTCCTGTGCTTCCTGTTCCACTACCGCCCCCATCTGCTGTATTTCTTTAACTGAGTAGCTTAGATCAGTAGTTCCAACTACCACGTTAAAGGGAATTCATGGGGTAAAGGGTCGTGTTAAATGATACCACGGGGATATAGGGAGCAAAATCCAGACTGTGGCTTTGTCCAAAATTATTTTTAGAAGAAAAAAAAAGAGGGGAAGCTATAGTTTTAAAGACTTAACCACAAAATCAAGTGCAATGTATAGATCTCACTTGGATCCTGATTTTAAAAACTAACCCTTGCTGATGTGGCTCAGTGGATTGAACACCAGCCTGCAAACTAAAGGGTTGCTGGTTCAATTCCCAGTCAGGGCACATGCCTGGATTGCTGGCCAGGTTCCCAGTAGGGGGTGTGTGAGAGGCAACCACACACTGATGTTTCTTTCCCTCTCTCCCTCTCTTCCCCTCTCTAAAAGTAAATAAGTAAAATATTTTAAAATAAAAACCAGGAAAATAATTGTATGAGATAGGTAAGGAAATCTATTCATTGATTAGCTATTTAACCATATTAAGTATTTTTAATTCGACTAGATATAAGAACTGAGACCACGTATTTCAACATGACTTAAGGGTTTGTCCCAAGAAAGTCTTGCCTAGAAGACTACATCCATAAAACAATGAAGAATTCATTATTTGGCCCAGGAAATTCCTGCAAACCAGTTGATCTGGGCAAGCAGTTTGTTTACCTGGGCAAACAGCTCTTCTCTCAGGATAACGGATGGCTCACCTGGGCAAAAAGTTCACTCATCAGACAACAGTCTGTACATCAAGACTAGTTTCAAGGCCCCCATTTCCTCGTGTTCACCAATCCTAAATTATTGTGTCATAATCCTTGCCCAGTCCTAGCCAATTTGTTGCTTTGAAAATCTCACCTCAGCCCTGACTGATGTAGCTCAGTGGACTGAGCGCGGGCCTGCAAACCAAAGGGTCACTGGTTCAATTCCCAGTCAGGGCACATGCCTGGGTTGCAGGCCAGGTCCCCAGTAGGGGGCACTCGAGAGGCACTCACACACTGGTGTTACCCTCCCTGTCTTCCTCCCTCCCTTCCCCTCTAAAAATAATTAAATAAAATCTTAAAAAAGAAAAACCCACCTCAAATTGTCTCATTTAATTTTCCCTTGGTGGCCCTGGGGAGACTCTGCAGGTCTTTGTGAGTCAACTGTTACCAGGTATAGAATAGCTTTGTGACATGTTTTTTTTTTTTTTAAGTGAAGCTTATCTTTTTGAAAAATATGTACAAATTAAAGGAAATAAATTATGTGATGTCCTTCAATGGGACATGAGATGGAGGGTAGGTGGGGGCACAGAAGAAATGAAACTGACTTACAGTGACAAGTGTCGAAGCTCACACGGGTAGCACCTGGGGCTTCCTGCACTGCTCTGGTCTCCTCATGCACGTTTCCGTTGTGCACAATAAGAGGGGCTTTCTCAGTAGACCACTCAGACCGCATTCTTGGAGCCCTACTTGGTCTTCCTCCCTTCCTCTGCCAGGCTACATGCAATCCGTTAGCAGATCCTCCCTTGGGACGTCCCCCAGAATCCGACTGTTGCCCACTACCCCCACTGCGGCCTCCCTGGTCCAGCTCCACCGCTTCCCGCCTCGATTACTGAACAATACAATTCTCTCTGTGCTTCGAACTTTGCTGTTCTCTTTCCAACCCAACAGCTAAGATGACCCTTTTTTAAAATGAGCCTAAACCCTCTTCTCGGAACCTGGCCATGGCTCTCCCCTCACTCAGAATCAAAGTTCTCTCAGGGGCCTGCAAGGTCCTACGCTCTCTGCGCCACCGGGACCTTTCCCGGAACTCCTCTCCTAATGCACATCCCCAGGTCCCTCTGCTCCAGACACACAGCCCCTCCCGTTCCACCAACTCACCTGCACGCTCTCACCAGAGGACCTTTGCATTTGCTGGCGCCTCTGTTTGTGATGCCACCTCCTGCAGGTTTTTACCCAAATGTCCCCTTCTCAATGAGGCCTTCTCTCAACACCTTCCTTAAAAGTGCAACCTCGGGCCCTGGCAGCCAGGTAGCTCAGTGTGTAAGAGCATCATTCTGATACACCAAGGTTGTGGGTTCGATCTCCAGTTGGGGCACTTAGAAGAATCAACCAGACAGACTCATGGATACAGAGATAAACAGACAGCTGTCAGAGGGCAAGGGGTTGGGGACTGGGTGAGAAGGTTGAAGAGATTAAGCAAATAAAAAATTAAGAAAGACTCCTGGACACAAACCACAGTTTGGTGATGACCAGAGGGAAAGGGAGGAAAGGGATGGGGGTGAAGAAGGGAGCAAAGGGGGCACAAACGGTGATGGAAGGAGACTTGACTTGAGGCGGTAAACACCATATACAGGTGATGTAGAAGTATATACCTGAAACCTCCATAATTTTATTAACCAAAGCTCACCAATACATTTAACTTTAAAAGAATCACAATGAATGCATAAATAAGTGGAACAAACGTGCAACCATCCTCACCTACCCAGGCACACCCTCTTCCCCACTATTTTCCCTCCTTTGTACTATCACCATCTTGTCACACTTGTTTCTAGCATTTCTCGTCACCCTCCTTAGGAAACAAGCTGTCTGTCCCGTGCCCTGCTACAGCCCCAGTGACAAGAACAGCGCCTGGAACAGAACAGGAGCTCAGTGAACAGTTGTCCAATGACTTTGTCACCATTGTCTTCCATGCAGCCTCTGCGGCCATGGAACTATTTACTTGTCCAGGCTTCACATTTGGGTGTTAGGTCCAGGCAGCATCATGAGGAAGGAAGACCTTGGATGTTTCAACTATTACTACCTTAAGGGAAGAGAGAGGCAGGGCCCCGCCCAGCAGTTCCCAGTGGTCCGTGAAATGATGGTGGTGGAGCACGGCTCTGTGAAGGGTGCCTCTGGGGTGGGACCTGTCCTTCAGACAGTGGCCTTGCCCATACACGATCCAGCGTGCTCCGAGGCTGGAAAAGATGTTCAGTTTCCTAGGAACCCAGGAAACACAAAGTAAAACAGCAAGTTACCTGGGCAGCTTTACAAACAAAGGAAAGACATAGCCAGCAATAAGCAAACTTTGTTCAAGACACACTTTCAACACAGCGTTTGATTTTCTGGGTGTGTCTCAAGATCAATGACTCAGATTTCTGATTTCTTTAAAAATAGCAAAATAATTATGCCATGGAATCAAAAATACCAGTATGCAGTTTGAAAACAATGTTCGGCAGGACCCACGAAGACTAAACTAAGTGTGCGGGATGGCCTCGCAATTCCACATCTGTGTGCACACCCGAGAAAGAGGCTCACCTGCATCCGTGTTGCAGATTCCCTCTAGCGCCACAAGATGGCTCTGTCCCCTCCCTCCAGTCCGACCAGGTCCTCTGGGAAAACCAGCCGGAGACGCCACTGCCCACTCGGAAATGTCGCTGGAGAAAGAAGATTGCGCGCTCCGGAACCAAGAGGTGGGCCTAGAGTGAGAACGCTGGGTAACAACGCTGGCCTCGGGGGAGTGTAACCCTTTCGTCCACCTCAGTGGTGGAGCGTTGTCCTGTAACAGAAGGGTTTTGGGTTTGATTCTGGTCGGGGCACAGACCTGGGTTGTGGGTTTGATTTCCGGTGCAACCAATTACAATCTCTGATCCCCGTGAGTTTGGGAGGCAGCCAATCAACGTTTCCCTCACCCTCTCTTCTCTCTCCCTCTTCCTCTGTTTCTCTAAAAGCAATGAAGAGATGGAGATAAGACAAAACAAAACAGTGTAAGCTTGGACCCTAGACCCCAGCTGTCATTTCCTAGCTGTGTGGCGTTGGGAGTGCTCCTTAACTGTCTGTGCCTCAGCATCCTCATTCGCACAGTGGAAATAACAGTGGTGCCCACCTCATGGTGTGGTTGCTGCTGGTGGTGCTGTTGTTGTTAGTGGTGAGTTGATCCTCATGAGGCTTAGGACGTCACCTGGCCCAGAAGAGAGCTCAGACACAGCCTGGCTAGTGTTCTTTTCCAGGATGTGACAGCTGACACACAGCCACCACAGCCACTGTGGCCCAGGTCTGTGGCCCAGGGTTTCACGGGTCTTTCTGTGGGTACCACAGCTGTGTCCCTCGAGGTGGAAGATAGAATAATGCCCCCCACCCACCAAAGATTTTCACATCCTAATGCCCAGACCCTGTGATTAGGTTACCTTGCATGGCAAAGGGACCTCAAAGGTGTGATTAAGTTGAGGATAATGAGACCAAGAGATTACCCTGGGTTAGCAGGAAAGGTCCAACGTAGTCACCTGGGTCCTTACAAGAGGAAGGCAGGAGGACCAGAGAGAAGGTGTGACGTGGAGCGGGTCAGAGCGAGGTGGCCAGGAGCCAAGGAATGCAGGCAGCTTCGGGAAGCTGGGAAAGGCCGGGAGCAGTTCTCCCCTGGAGCCTCTACAAGGTACACAGCCTTTGATGTGAGCCCTGTGAGACCTGTTTCAGATTCTGACCTCCAGAACTGTAAGATAGGGAAACTGTGTTGCTTTGACCACTATGTTTGTGGTAATTTGTTACAGCAGCAATTGGAAACACACACACAACTTCAGGCCATGTCTGGGCCACTTCATGGCACTTGTAGTTTCATATCTTAACTTGCTTTATTTATTTTTTTTTAAGATTTTGTTTATTTATTAATTTATTTATTTATTTTAGAGAGAGGGGAAGGGAGGGAGAAAGAGAGGGAGAGAAACATCTCGGTTACCTCTCACACATGCCCCAACCGGGGACCAGGCCCACAACCCAGGCATGCACCCCAACTGTGAAGCAAATAGTAAATACCATCTCCTGGTTCAAAATTCAGTAAGTACGTACAACCACTTTGGGAAACCATCAGTATTTAGCTGAACACAGGCCTGCCTGGAGACCCTGCATTCCAGGGCTGCCTGCATGCTCAACAGAAATGCAAGGTATGCCCACCCCAGGGCCTCTGCAAGAATGTTCCCAGCAGCACTCTGTGGTGGCCAGGAACTGGAAGCCATCCAAATGCCTGTCAACAGCAGAATGGATAAATAACTACACCTCACACACAGCAGCCTCAGGCCCTGAACCCTTCCCCTTCTCAGAACTCACAGTGGGGAGGAGTGGGTATCAATCTCCCTAGAAGAGCATGACCCCTTGTCAATAATCACATTATCAATAGATAGTGTTTATGGAGTGTTCACAGCACAGCAGGGCCACAGCCCTTTACAAGTACCCATGTACCTCATTCTCACAACACTATGACATCAGTGCTTTTAATATCCCCATTCTACAGATGGGGAAACTGAGGCACAGGAAGTCTAAATATAATGCTAAAGCATGCTTACCAGTGCAGAATGAGGATTTGAACCCCAGCAGTCTGGCCCAGCTATGAGGATGGGAAATGTGGAAAGCCAGGGGTGGGGGCAGCAAGCTTGCCCCCTTGCAGCTGGGAGATGTGGGACCCTCAGGACCCAAGCTGCCAGAGGCCAGCAACCTCAATGCCCTGTCTAAACCTTGGGCCATGTCCGCATGCAGGCAGCCTCCCAGGAGGTGGGTGGACACAGGCCAAGGCTGCCAGGGTGTGGAGCTGATAATGTCCTTGCCAGCTTCAAGCTGGACAAAAATGGTCACACACTAAACCCGACAAGCTCGAGGGAGGCCTGTGCAGTGGCTCTACACACTCAGAGGCCGAGAGTAGCCACTTAGGATGGTCTAAAATTAAAACTGTTTTGTTCAAAGCAGTTCGTGGCAGGTAGTCATGCCCTAGAGCAGCATTTTTCCCTGTCAGAGGTCAGCATTCACCTCAGCTGAGCCAGTCTGTTCGCATCTAAGATAAAGGTGCCTGATGAACATGCCTTTGCAATAACAAAGTAATTTTCTTCCTCCAGACCCCTCAAAACAGAGCCACCACCAAAGCAAGATCACAAACCCCCTCATTGTTACTGTGTCATGGTGATTGTTGACTGTTAGCTATTCTGTAGCTACCTATGTGAAAGAGGCATGTGTCTATCATCTTACTTTATATCCAGTCCCAAAGGTTTCCCTCTCCACCCCACCCTCCCACTGTGCTTTCTCCCGCCTCCCTAATCTATCACCAGTGGGTTTCATGTAACCCCCTTAGGCCTCCTCTTTTGATTGTAATGTATGAAATAAAATGCAAACCTGCCATTTTCCAGAGCATTTTCTCAATCTGTTGAGATTTTGCTTCCTTGCAATTGTCACCGGTTTGGCTCAAATGAACTCAAAAATTCTCTACAGGTTTAAACCTGCAAAGGGGAAGATAGGTGTGGGTTACAGGAAATCCATTGGTGATGGATGAGGGGGGCAGGAGAAGGCGAAGTGGGGAAACCTCTGAGTTTGGACAAACAGTGAAAGGAACAGACACATACTTCTCTCGCATGAGCAGGGACAGGACAGTGTAGTTAACACTTAACACGGTAACAACAACGAGGGGATCGGTGGTCTCTGTGCTGGTTCCCTGGCTGTGCTCTGAGACAAGGAAATCTTTGCTAGTCCCAAGGTGTGTTACCAGGTATGTTATTTTAGATACCAAACGGCAGCAGGGGCCCAGGTAAGGCGAAGATTGACTTTTGCTGGGGAAAAAATACCGTACTGACCTAGGACATGACTACCCACCATGACCTGCTTTTAGTTAGAAAGTTTCTATCTCAGACCCTCCTGTGTGGTAGGCCCCACCCACCAGGCAGGTCCCCCCGGGGCTGTCAGGCTTAGTGTGTGGCCCCTTTCTCGTCCACACTGGTCTGTGGTCAGTGCTGGGGAAGTTGTTAGGGACACAGTGGCGGGCATGGGGGGAGCCAGAAGTAACTTCGATATTGTAAACGCCCAACACTGGACCTGGGTTCTTGGTTCTGGGCCAGAACAGTATCTCTGAGTGTCAGGGGCACACTGCTGTCTCCCAGTGCTCGGGGGCTAAGGACCAGAAAAGCTGAGGCCCGACTGGTAAAACACAGGGAAATTAACCCTCCAAGTGCGCCACGGGGGCCGACAACCCTTCCGAACGTGGGAGACAGGGTCTGGGATTGCAGGGTAGCTATGAAGGCATCACTGCTCTTACAGACAACAGCCTCTCAAAGCCTGTGAGCCAGAGGACAGGGAGGCTGCTCCCGGAACCAGGAAAGACCACGCCCACCACTAGCTACCTTGAGAATGACAGCCTCCCTCCTGCATCTGTGGGGCTGGAGAGATGGGGGTGTGCCGGTCTGCCTCAGGCCCTGGCCAGGACAGCTGTCTCAACACAGCCCAGCCTGCCTGACTTCACCAGGGAAGCTCTAGAATCACCTGGGTCCGATCACTTTTACAAGCAGCCAAGTCCTGGGGAACTGGCTTGTGCAAACCAGTAACGTCCCTTCATTTATAGAGCGGTGAGCATCGTCCTGGCTTCCCAGAGCTGCTGTGATAACTACGTGGCTTCTGAATGGGACCAGGATGGAAGGCAGGTGTATGAGGCCTGAAGCTTCTAAAAGAGCTGTGAGAAAAGGTTTTGAAATGAACTCAAAAAGGTCTTGGGTGGCATGAAACCCTCATCCACACTTTTATGTGTGAACCAATGTTTCATGGAGCTAAAGGCAAAAATTAAGAAAGACACAGACGAAGGTGTAACAGACAGTTACGTAGATAGCTAGAGTTCAATTAATCTACACAGATTAAAAACCCCGAATAGGTAGTACAGTATCTACAATCAAACAGTGTCAGGGCATCCCCCCGTCGGCCAGCAGGCACGAGTGCTGCCAAAGCTTCCTGCAGCTTCTTACAGACGACCACACCCAAGCGAGAAATGCAGATGCAACAGCTTCTCCACTGTGCCACCCTCTCCCGCTTTGGTCCCTTCTCTGAGCCTGAGAGTTCCCTTCAAAGCAGCCCCACCAGGAGCACCCTGGGGGCCTCCCCCAGATGACCTCCAACCTCTGTGGCCTGGGAGCAGAGCCCCAGAATGTGGAGTGGGTGGGCACTATTGTGGGGTTGCAGGGTTGGCCACCATTCTTCACCCTCCCTGTGTCCACGCTCTTCACCGTGTAATTTTGTAGGCGGGTGACACCCGCTTGGCTGTGCGACCTGCTTTCACCAACAGAGGGACGTTGAAGTGACAGGCTGCCAGTGTCAAAGCCTAGGTCTCCAGCAAGAGGCCTGATGCACTTCCACCTGTGCCTCTGCACGTGCATGGGAACAAGCCCAGGCTAGCCTCCCAGACAGTGATAGACACCTGGAGCCAAACCAAATGTCCCAGCTGTCCCAGGTGACAGCTGACCCCAGGCATCTGAGCAAGCACAGCTGAGCCCTGGAGAGCCATCCAGGCAAGCCCCGCCTAAACCAACTGCCCAAACCGCCCACCCACAGACTCCCCAGCTGAATGTGTGCTACTGGGGGTTGTGGTTGGTGCTGCAGCCAAAGTTAAATGGCACTGACACCCGCAGACCCCTGGTCAGATCTTTAGGCTGGGCTGCGAGGCTGTGAATCCCACCTCCACCATTTGTCAGCAGATGTCACCTTCCTGTGTCTCACATTCCTCATCTGTAAGATGGGATCAACCCTGGCTGGTGTGGCTCAGTGGATTGAGCACCAACCTGAAAACCAAAGGGTCACTGGTTCGATTCCCAGGCAGGGCACATGCCTGGGTTGCAGGCCAGGTGCCCAGTTAGGGGTGTGCGAGAGGCAACCACACACTGATGTTTCTCTCCCTCTTTTTCTCCCTCCCTTCTCCTCTCTAAAAATAAATAAATAAAGTCTTCTAAAAAATTATTTTTAAAAGAAGGGGACATAAGAGCAGCCCTAACCTGCATGATTTGGTGAGTTGGGTGTAGGCCTGCAAAGCATAAGTATTACCAAGCGAACTGGGGTTTGCCCACGTGGTGGCTTGACACATGGCCCAACAATTAGTGCTGAAGGAAACAGGTTTTTATTAACAGAATCCCAGCCTCTGGAGGGGTGGGGGTGTGGGGGGGTTGCTGAGAGCACTCCTGCTGCAAACTCTGTTCTCTCATGAGACCCAGCACTTCCCTTACTCCCCAAAAGGCCATGAGCCAAAACCATGACCAGAAGTTCCCCATATCCTCATCTGGTCTTAAGCCAGCCAGGTAAACAGATCTCCACCCCCTCTGGAATGTGCACTTGTGGGTTCCAGAGTCGCCATCCCCTCACCGCAGCGGCGCTCTCCTCCAGGACCTGGGGTGTGCTGTCCTCGCCTCCATGTAGTAGTCCAGGAAATCACATGCCGTTTTACACTGGGTCACGGTGGAGTCCAGGGAGGCACACGCCCCAAGAGTGTGGCTTCTCTGGAGGTCTTTCGGAGTAGAAGTCTGCATTCCCAGCATTCCCAGTCACAGTTCAGCGCCAAGCCCCGCCCACGAATCCATGCTTGGTCAGGCAGGTCCCCGCGCCGCTCCATCAGCTCCGCCATGGTCTTCTCCTTCTTACCCCAGACCTCCTGTTGTGCTCTTACTCCAAACCGCCTGGCTTCACCCTTGCACACCAGGCATCGTAGCCAATTCCTGTGTACACCCTTTCAGACCGCGTGGCTTCTACGTCTTTCAGCCCATCCTCGTTTAATGCTTGTCCTGGAGCTTCCTATGTGGCCTCACAGCCAGCCCCTCATATGATGTGCCGTTTTTGCCAGTTCCCCTGTGTCTTTTACTTTCTTTGGGCTGCCATCTTTAGTCAGGGCAAGAGTTCCCAGCAACTGCTGGGGTGGGCATCTGGCCCCTGCCTCTTGCAGGTGCTGTATAAGCTCCCCTGGCTGTGTCCGGAGTCCCTGAGTGTTCTCAGACTCACACACACATTTCGCCCTGGGTGGCAGACTCTTCCCTCAAGAAATGCACGGCCATTAACTTGCCATAGTTATGCAGAGTATGTTGACCGCCATATCATCCACCTCCCCCTTTCCCCAATCAAGGTTTGTGGGGGTTCTCTCCTATTTTCAGGAGACCCTCACTCTGCACCCCATTACAAAGTGTCGCGGGTTGGATTCCCAGTCAGGGCGCACGCCTGGGTTGTGGGTTCAGTGCAAATGAGAGATGACCAATTGATGTTTCTCTGTCACATCACTGTTTCCCTCCCTCTGTCTCCTTCCCTTTCCCTTTCTCTAAAAATCAATAAGTAAAATCTTAAAAACAAAACACAAAACAGCCCCAATACCCACCATCACTGTATACACAGATAAACAAAGTGTGGTGTATGTCTACAGTGGAATATTATGCAGCCCTAAAAAGAAAAAGATGTCATTCTGCTCCACGCTCCAACCTTGAGAACACGATGCTGAGTGAAGAAGCCCACACAAAGGTCGCACACTATGTGATCCCACTTATATGAAATGTCCAGAACAGAGAAGCCCACAGAGACAGAAAGCAGCTTGGGGTTACTAGGGACTGGGGGATGGAGGAATGGGGAGTGGACACTTAATGAATACAAACTTTCCTTTTGCCGTGATGAGAATGTTCTGTAACCAGATAGAGGTGGAGGTTGCAAAACATGGTGAATGTAGTAAGTGCTACTGACTTGTACACTTTAAAATGGTTCATTTTACATGATGTGAATTTTATTTCCATCTTTTTAAAAACACAAAAACAATCGGAAGTCAAGTCTTCTGGGGAAAAGCACTGCTGTCCCTTACAAACTAGCATGAAATCTAAAACACTCACGCTGAGGAACATGCTAATTCCTCCCAGAGACACCCCGCCTCTCAGAGGCTGGGGCTCCCTGGCACAGCCCCCAGCATTTGCAGGTGTGGCTCCATGGCTGAACTGCCCTCCTGGCTCCGCTGCCCCCTCAACTAGGGCAGTGGCACTGGGGTGGCTGGTCCGGGAGCCAGAGGACCCCCTGTGTACAGAAACTCTGCCACCAGCTGTGCAACCTCAGGAAGGTGACTTCACCTCTCAGAACCTCTGTTTCCCCATCTGTGGACAGCCCCCTAAGAAGACCCTGCACTTCGTGGAATAGGTGAGGGGATTCAATGAGATGACCCATGGAAGGTCCCCAGAACTGAAGGACTCCACAGATTTGTTCCACATTCATTCATTAAGTGACTACTGTATGCCAGCCACTGTCCTGACACTGGGGACACAACGGTGGCCAAGGCAGGCAAAAGTCTCCACCCTCAATGAACTGACATTTCAGTCAGGGACAGGGGTTCAGATACAAGACAAGGGAGAACTAAATATATCACAGGTTAGTGGTAGATTAGTGCTAACAAAAAATTAAGTGGGAAAGGATAATGGTGTTTGTGCAGGGGAGAGGGGTGTTTAAACAGGACAGCCTGGGAAGGCCTCGCAGGTAAAGGATCACGTGAGCCGTGACCTGAAGGAAGCGGGGAGGCGATGAGTGGGGTTAACGTTTGCACACTGCTTAGCACTGACCTTGCACGGAGGACGCGATACAGCAGTGGCCATGGCATCCTCGTGGATAAGTGGGGGGTGGGCATTCCAGGCCAAGGGAACAGCAGGCAAAGGCTCTGAGGAGGGAACGGGCCTTTGCTGCTGAGGATCACGAGGAGGCCGGCCGGCTGGAGTGGGCGACGGGCAGCGTGCAAGGAGAGCGGGGCAGACAGACAGCAGGGGCCTGACCTGCAGGGAGCTGTGGGCCAGGGTGAGGGGGCCTGCCTTCCCTCAGTGAGAAGGGGTGCCACCCAAGCACTTCAAGGGCTCGCCATTATTATTAACAGTCTCATTCCCCTGTGCCCTTCCTTCGTGGAAAGATGTCTCCTTCTCTCTCCTTTCCCTCCAGAGGGGCAGCGCCCCTGCCCCAGCAGGCTGTGTTTCTCCCACTGTGCCACCTCTACCCACATCTCTTGATATTTCTTAAGGAACATTTGATCGGACATTTCTGTGTAATCACGTGGCACTTGCAGGAAATGGTAGTTTCCAGATATGGGGACTTGCATGACTGAGAGTTTACTTTGTTCTAAATTTTGATAACAGAGATTAAACTCGAGGCTATGACACAAATAGGCAATCAAACAAGTGTCCCCAGTGCGAGAGAATTCCTAAGAAGTTAATGATAACCTTACTGGGAAAAAGAAAAGGGAAAGCATTGGTTTAGAAGAAACATGAAATTCTAGTGAAAGGTAATTTAAACAACAGAGGAACACGTTTAGGAGCCCAAGCCAGTCTGCCCAGGATTCAAATCCAGAATTTACGCCTCACCAGCTGAAGAGCCCTGGGTGAGTTCCTTCCTCTCTTGCTTTTTTTTTTTTTAAG
The DNA here is from genome assembly GCF_004126475.2 of Phyllostomus discolor. Taxonomy (NCBI): domain Eukaryota; kingdom Metazoa; phylum Chordata; class Mammalia; order Chiroptera; family Phyllostomidae; genus Phyllostomus; species Phyllostomus discolor. The sequence continues at coordinate 15,323,149 of NC_040914.2, forward strand.
TAGAGATTTTTATCTATTTATTTTTAGAGAGGGGGGAAGGGAGGGAGAAAGAGAGGGAGAGAAACATCCATCGGTTGCTCTCATATTGGCCCTGATCAGGGCCAAACCCGCAACCCAGGCATGAGCCCTGACCAATCAGGAACCAAACTGGTGACCTCTCACTTTGTGGGACGATGCTCAACCAGCTGAGCCACGCTGGTCACGGCCTCCTTCTCTCTCTTGTTCCTCTCACTAGGAGCAAGGTCACCAAGAGGATCTGAAAAGGCACAAAAGGTTTGTGTCCCAATACATGCATAAACATTTGCAAAATGCTTTTTCCAAGATTGGGCATTTCTGTCATACATCCCCTACGCTAAATCTCCAGAATATAGGAAATAGCCATATTTAAAGATGACTTACTTTTTAAATGTATTTTTAAGTTCATTTTCAATTACAGTTGACATACAATATTATATTAGCCCCAGGTGTACAACATAGTAATTAGACAGTTACATACCCTATAAAGCGGTCCCCCTGGTAAGCCACCACACATAGTTATTGCAGTAGGGAGGATATTGTCTCTGTGCCATATGCACTATCACATCCTGTCACTACTTTGTTTTGTTTTCTCCTGCAAATGGGCTGGGAGAGAGTCAAGGCTGCAGAACCGTTACTTTCTATAAGCAGCAGCTTTTACATCTTAATCCCTTGGCCTTTTTCACCCAGCCCCCAGCACCACTCCCACCGGGCAACCATCAGTCTGTTCCCTGTATCTATGAGTCTGGCTCTGTTTTCTTTGCTCATTTTGTTTTTTAGATTTCCACAGACAAGTGAAATTATATAGCATTTGTCGTTGTCTGCTCTGTTTCCATTAGCACAATACCCTTTACGTCCATACCATGTTGTCGCAAATGGCAAGACTTCATTTAAAGGTGACTTATTTTTTTAAACTAATAATAATATAGAGTGAAGACTTCCAACTTCATTCCCTTCTATCTCCAAACGCATCTCTCACCCCACTGGCCTCAGCCTCGTCCCCAGTGCTCCTTCTGCCCTGGCCTCGTCCTAGCAATGATCTTCAATGTTTCATCCATTCCTGCTCTCAGGGGCTTTCCGTGACCCTGGGCTTTGAGGGCACAACGCTGGACAGAGCAGACTCAGATCCAGCCCTGGGACATGCCCTAATACACAATAAATGCTCACGAAAAGCCTTTAGAATGGGTTATAAAAAAGCGTTTTAATCCTCCCCTGAGGATATGTTTATTGATTTTTAGAGAGTGAGAGAAATACTGAAGTGAGAGAAAAACACCGATCGGATGCCTCCCATATGCACCCTGACGGGAATCAAACCCACAACTTAGGGGTGTGTCCTGACCGGGAACTAGAGGAAAGCTCCAACCAACTGAGCCAAACAACCAGAGCCAAGAATAGTTTTTGTTTTGTTTTGTTTTTAATTCCACACCGGCAGAATAAAAAGTTGACAACCCTACAACTGACCCTTCGATTTGTGTCTTTGAAATTCTCTGGTTCACAAGCTCCAAACTGAGTCACGGGGCAACATCCCAAAGCCACGGTTCTTTCCCAGATGAGCCCAGACTTACCTCCCCAGCCTCATCTCCCAACTCCCTCCCACAGGAACCTACACTTGGCTTCCTGAACAAAGCCAGTTCTTTCAGGCCTTTGCCACTTGTCCTTTGAGGTCCTGCTCCAAGGTCGCCTCCTCCAAAAAGACATCCTGGAATCCAGGCAGAGTCCATTTGCCAGTGACCCCGCCGCAGGGTTCAGTTGATGTGGCATCTGCAAACACGAAAAGTACCTCCGCGGAGCGGGGGGTAACTCAGCTGCCAAAGCTCGTCCCGGCCGCCAGAGGGCGCTTTTAAAACACCACCCGACTTCGTGACTTTAAACCCTGAGGGCAGCTGGCATAGCTCTTAGGGTTACAAGTTAAGACCCCTACTGGATTCAAATCCAGAGTCCTCCATTCTGAAACTCAGAGCTAGTGATATCACCTCTTCACACCTCTATTTCTACATAAAGTCGTCAGGTGGATTATAAGTAGATCGTTTCCTATGAAGTGCTGGCAACAGTCGCTTTTAGGATGTTTCAGTGTATGTTCGGCACAGTGGCACGCACAGTCTCAGCAGGAAACAGCAAACTCAAGCTGAGTGACAGGGGAGAGTTTCATAAAAGACTCTTCACAGGGGTGGAGACAGTGTAGCACCCCAGGGCTGGAAAGGTGGGAGCTTCTGCCATCCCCAGGCCTGCGAGGCAGCCACAACCTAGATGTGTGGGGAGAAGACCTCCTGGCTGTAAGTGTGGCCTGGGATGGGGCACACGGCCAGCCAGAGGCAACCCCCACATCAGGGAGGGAGCTGGGGAAATAAATACCCCTCCCTCTGATCTCTTACCAGCGTCCCTGTTGACCAAACCAAACGGGAAGCCAGAGGTCAAGAAAGCCCAGAGTGGTCCGTGCAGATCAGCCTCCCGAGGCCTGGTCACACTCCCAAGGGTCTGACAGGGAGAGGTGGAGAGAGGATAAGAGACGATAAGATAGTAAGAGTGTCAATAAAAGTACTGGTTGTATTATTAAATTCCTCGTACCAGTCTAGGAGGTCCTTGAAGGTCTGGACTCCCTGTTCAGACCACATTCTCCTACCTCCCCTACTTCTCTCTGACTCAGAGATTGAGTGGGAAGGGGTGGGAAATAACCTTCCAGAGTGTTGGTAATGCCGGACAGGGATGTGGCTGGCACCGGTCTACATATTTGTCCTACCTCCTTTAAAGTGTATCTCAGTGTATGTAAATGTTACCTGGAAAGAAAAAACTAATTCAATAAGAATGAACTGTAAGCAAATATTGAATTCCTGTTCATTTCACACACGATAGTGTCGAGAGGGAAATGTACTGGTGACAGTGACTAACTTTGAAGTGACAATAGCCAGAGGACGGAAAGACTGGTGGATGAGTGATGAAGCAAGAAGAGTCCTCTGGTGCAAAACCAGGTGACGGGTACATGTGTGTTCACTGTAAAATTAGTTCAACTTTCCTCTATGCTTGAAATTTTGCATGACAAAATGTTTGGAAAAATATAAAAATAAAAGCTGATGAAGGTGTTGCATCAGCACAGAAATTTGGGTTGAATTGGTTAGAGGAGTCGAGAAAAAGGAATTTATCTGGGACTTTCCACAGAAACCACAGCCACTTCCCTACAGCATTCAGCATGCCAGCTGTCGAGTCTCAGCTCCAGAATAAGTCTTTCAGGAGAAAATGCAGATAAGGTGGAGGCGTAGGTAGAGACGCTTTGCCTTCTTGCACAACCAAAAGAAGAACAACAACCAATTTAAAAACAAAAAATAACCAAGCCTGCCGGAAAATTGAACTGTGTGGAAGTCCAACAACCAAGGAGTTAAAGAAGAAACATTCACTCAGACTGGTGCCCTGAGACAAAGAAATATAGGCCAGATAAAAGAATAGATCAAAACTTCAGAAAAAGAACTAAATGACAAGGAGATAGACAACCTATCAGACGCACAGTTCAAAACACTGATGATCAGGATGCTCGCAGAATTGGATGAGTATGGTTACAAAATAGAGGAAGAAGTGAAGGCTATGAAAGTGAAATAAAGAATAATATACAGGGAATCAACAATGAAGGGGAGGAAAAAAGGACTCAAATCAATGATTTGGAACAAAAGGAAGAAATAAACATTCAGTCAGAACAAAATGAAGAAACAAGAATTCAAAAAAATGAGGAGAGGCTTAGGAACCTCCAGAACAACTTTAAATGTTCCAATATTTGAATCATAGGGGTGCCAGAAGGAGAAGAGAAAGAGCAAGAAATTGAAAACTTATTTGAATGAATAATGAAGGAGAACTTCCCCAATCTGGCAAAGGAAATAGACTTCCAGGAAGTCCAGGAAGCTCAGAGAGTCCCAAAGATTTTGGACCCAAGGAGGAACACACCCAGGCACATCGTAATTACATTACCCAAGATTAAAGATAAGGAAAGAATCTTAAAAACAGCAAGAGAAAAGGAGAGAGTGACCTACAAAGGAGTTCCAGTAAGACTGTCAGCTGATTTCTCAAAACAAACCTTGCAGACAAGAAGGGTCTACAAAGAAGTATTCCAAGTTCTGAAAGGCAAGGACCTACATCCAAGGTTACTCTATCCAACAAAGCTATCATTTAGAATAAAAGGGCAGATAAAATGCTTCTCAGATAAGTTCAAGTTAAAGGAATTCATCATCACCAAGCCTTTACTACATGAAATGTTAAAAGGACTTATCTAAGAAAAAGAAGATCAAACTATGAACAATAAAATGACAACAAACTCACAACTATCAATAAACAAACCTAAAAAACAAAAGCAAACACCTAGAATAGGAACAGGCTCACAGAAATGAACATCACATGGAGGGTTATCAGTGGGGAGGGGGAGGGAAGAGAATGAGGGAAAAAGTACAAGGAATAAGAAGCATACATGGTAGGAACAAAGTAGACAGGAAGGTTAAGAATAGTATAGGAAATGAAGAAGCCAAAGACCTTAAATGTACGATCCATAACATGAACTAAGGCAGGAAGTGCTGGAGAGAGTGGGTGCAGGCTGGAGGGAAATAAAGGGGAGAAAAAATGGGACAACTATAACAGCATAATCAATAAAATATACTCTAAAAAAAGAAAACTGCAGAGAAGAGAGGGGCAGAGACAGCACTCTCTCCTCAAAAATCCTGTGATGAAGAGATCTGCTTAGCAACTGAACTCATTTATTATTCAGTCAATAAACGTTCATTGAAACCCTCCCCTGTGCCTGACCCTGAAGTGGGCAGTGCTGAAAACACAGCCCTCACCTTGCCCTCAGGGGACTGAAAGCCCAGTAGCAGAGAGAGACTTGTTCTTCAGAAAGAGATGCTGTAAAGCGATCAGAACAACTATGGGGTGAGCCCAGGGGTGGTGGGAGCCCCAACCGAGGCACCTGATGCAGACTGGAGATCAGAGAGGGCTACCTGCTGGAGAGGGTACCTGAGCTGAGTCCTACAGAAGGAGTAGGTGTCACTCAGATAGACAGGGCAGGAGAAGGGAAAAGCTTCCTGAGCAGAAGGAACATAGGAAGGTGGGGAAGTGAGCAGAAGGGTGTGACACTCACAGTAAACTGGAATAGGAATGTCGGTCAAGGGCGGCCAGAGGCTGAAGATAAGCCAGGAGCAATGAGGATGACGCTGAAGCGCAGGAATGGCCTCTGAGAGCCACAGAAAGCATCTGGACCTTTTCCTGATAGTGCTGGGGAATCAGGAGAGGGTTCTAGCCAGTGGGAGGACTTGGCCAGGTTTGCAAACAATGCCAGTTGCAGAGTGAGTTAAGGGGGTGGGGGGAAGACAGGAGTCAAGACAGGCCGAGTTACGCCGCAGTGACAAACAACTCCAGAACTCACTGGCTTGGAACAGACAGGCATATTCCTTATTGATTGACATTCACGGACCTCTCAGGACGCTCTTCCACCCTGACCTCACTCTGCCACCCCGGCTCTGCCATCTGGAAGGTTGGCAGTCAGGTCATCAGGGCAGAGAACACAGAGAAGCACGCACACCAGCTCAAAGGCTTCCGCTTGGAAGCACACTTGTCACTTCTGCTCTTCTTTCTGCAGCCACAGCAAGTCATGTGGCCATGCATGCCTCTCAGCTGTGGGGAAGGGGATCCTCCCAGGTACCCAGAAGTAGAGGAGGACAGGGTATGAGTGGCCGGGAGCAATGGCCCCCACAGAAAGTGAGCACCAAAGTAGCAAAAACAAGAGGATGTAGACAACACATGAGGAAGCCTGGACTCAGGCGGTGGAAATGAAAGAAATGAATTGATTTGAGAGACATCGGGAATCACACAGAATTCTGTATCTGTTGGCAAGCTGTCCTAATTTCTTTTTTTTTTTTTTTAAAGATTTTATTTATTTATTTATTTATTTTTAGAGAGGGAAGGGAGGGAGATAGAGAGAGAAAGAGAGAGAAACATCAATGTGCGGTTGCTGGGGGTTATGGCCTGCAACCCAGGAATGTACCCTGGCTGGGAATCGAACCTGGGACACTTTGGTTCCCAGCCCACGCTCAATCCACTGAGCTACGCCAGCCAGGGCCTAATTTCTTATTATAAAAAAATTTAAATAAAATAAAAATTTTTAATTGGCCCTGGCTGAGTAGCTTAGCTGGTCAGAATGTCATCCCAATACCCCAAGGTTGCGAGTCTGATCCCAAGTCAGGGCACATACAAGAAGCAACCAAGGAATGCATAAATAAGTAGAACAACAAATGGATGTTTCTCTCTCTCTCTCTCATCAATTAAAAAAATTAAGCAACCAAAACAGAAAACAGAAAAAAACTAAAAGAAAAACAAAAACAAGGCAAAATGCATGTGCCCAGCACTTTGCTAAGCCAGCCTCGTCCAGTAGAGATACAATGTGAGCCACATGTGCGATTCTTAATTTTTTAGGAATCACATTAGAAAAACAAAGAGGTGAGATTATCATATTTTAACCCAACATATCCAAAACAGTATGATCGATATAAAAATGATTAATGGCATGTTTTACATTATGTTTTCCCTACTGTTCACAATGCCCTGTGTATGTTACATTCACAGCACATCTATGTTCAGGCCAGCCACACATCATTTTTTTGTTACCACAAAACATTTTATTTACAAAAAAATACATACTGTGCCTGGCTGGGGTGGCTCAGTGGATTGAGTGCCAGCCTGTGAACCAAAGGGTCACTGGTTCCATTCCCAGTCAGGACACATGCCTGGGTTGTGGGCCAGCTCCCCAGTTGGGGGTGTGTGAGAAGCAACCACACATTAATTCTCTTCTTCTCTTTCTCCTTCCCTTCCCCTCTCTCTAAAAATAAATAAAATCTTTAAAATAAAAAAAAAATGCATACTGAATACTATATATCCAGTCCTGTCACCGTGGAAAGAACTCCAAAACCAAGTCAGGAAGGGCTGAAGAAAGCCCGGCCCACAGACAGGGCAAAGCTCTGCCCGCCTGCAGCCACCCCAGAGGGAAAAGCCCCCACTAGTGCCCGGGAGGACCGCAGGCTTAGCCTGCAAAGGACAGAAGGCCTCGGGGACAGTCACTGATGGGGCTGGATGGGTGGGAGGAGGCATTGAGACCCAGTGCCCAGCAGGGGGCGCTGGGCCCAGGAGAGCAAGCAGGAGGGGAAGCAGCAGGCACACTCCGGGACCCCATGATTCTGAGGATCGGGGGAAGGGGGTGGGTAGCACCCTGCCAGCCTTGCCCCACCTTCAGGTGGCCCGCGTCAGAGAGTAGCTTGGGTTCAGCCTCCTGCAGCACCTCAACGGGTCTTGGCTGCACGTGGGGAGCAGGTGATGGCTAAGCCCGTCCACCCGCTTGTCCTTCTGGACGTACATCACTGCCCCGGCCAGGGTGATGGGGACGCAAGGCCCAGCACATAGCCCACCGTGGGGGGCACTGAGCACTGCGATGTTAGTCTGGAGGGCTGGGTGGTCAACATAGGAGCTCGTGTCCTGCGAGGGTGCCCCCACTGGGCTCTCCCCACCCCCAATGCTGCAGCCCGCGCAGGAACACCCTCATAGGGCTCCTGGGCCCCTCAAGGTCACACCAGCCACATCTCAAGGACTCAATAGCCATGGGTGGCCAGTGGCTGCCTACTGGACAGGGCAGATACGGACATATTCGCGAATTAGCTGATTAGCATCGGCACAAGTCTAGGAAGCAGGTCTAGTATTGCTTCTGGTTTTACAGATGAGGAAACCGGCACAGAAAGATAAAGGGTTTGCCCGAAGTCACGATCGGGTCGGGGGGGGGCAGAGCTTGGACCCCAGCGGCGGAGCTCCTTGTGTGCAGAACTGGGATGGGCTCCTTCCTACACAGGCCACAAACCAGGTGGGTGTGCAGGAGCCCCCCCCCACCCACCGGGGGGGGGGGGGCGGGGAGGGGCGGGGCACTCCCTTCTTCAGGGGAGGTCCCAGCAGAGACAGAATGAAGATGGTTTTTGAGAATCCTGAAAGGGAAACCAGCTGTAGGGCCCAAGCAAGAGGGTGTGGTGTGATGAAGAGATACAAGAAAGGATCCAATTATCTTCCCTCTTACCTGCCGCAGACTGCCAAGGAGTTAGAAAAATCCCCTTGAGAATCTGGCTGCACTCCAGCGTCTGCAAAAGTGCAAACGCTACCGACTGGTCACCGCTGGGTGCGGCCCGAGCTGGGGCTCCCCGTGAAGCCCCAGGAGCAGTGAGAAGGCCCCCGTTGCTGGGCCCTCTGGTGCGCCTGCTCCAGAATGAAATTCCAGTCTCTCATTTAATCACCCTCCCCTTCCAAAGGGGAAACTGAGGCCCGGAGCAGACACGTGGCTTGGAGGATGGAGAAGTCCCCTCCACCCGCATCCCGTGGCCACCCAGCATACTTTCCGGAGGCAAGAGCATGTATTGCCTTTGTGGGAATTTCCTGAGATGCAGTAGACATCTACAAGCATTCACACCTAGACCATTTTTTAATTGTTATGTTTTATTTCAACTTTTAGTTATTGATTTGAAAGACAGAGACTTTGCCCTGGCTGGCATAGCTCAGTGGATTGAGCGCGGGCTGCGAACCAAAGTGTGGCAGGTTAGATTCCCAGTCAGGGCACATGCCTGGGTTGCAGGGTGACCCCCAGCAACCGCACATTGATGTTTCTCTCTCTCTTTCTCCCTCCCTTCCCTCTCTAAAAATAAATAAATAAAATCTTTTTTTTAAAAAGTATTTGCATGGTGTTTAAAAAAAAAAGAAAGAGAGAGACTTTGATTTGTTGTTCCACTTATTTATGCACTCATTGGTTACTTCTTGTATGTGCCCCGACAGGGGATGGAACCCACAACCTTGGCATATGGGGATAACGCTCTGACCAACCGACCTACCCGGCCAGGACCTCACACAGATCATTTTTTAACACACTGTTGGCACACTGTTCTGCATCTTTTTTTTTTCATTTTATATTATCTTCAAGATCTCTCCAGATGAATACATACATATGTGCTTTGTATTTTTCTTTCTAGTGTTGTATTTTTTTAATTTTTCAATTACAATGGACTTTCAATATTATGTTAATATTATAGTTCAATATTAGTTTCAGGTGCATGGCATAGTGGTTAGATGTCTATATGCGTGACTAAGTGATCCCCTGATCAGTCTAGTACCCAGCTGACACCACACATAGTTGTTACAATATTACTGACTACACTCTCTATGCTCTATCTTACATCCCCATGACTACTCTGTAAGTGTGGATCCGTACTTCTTAACCCCTTCATCTTTGTCACTTAGCCACCCACCCCTCCCCTCTGTCACCATCAGGTTGTTCTCTGCGTCTGTGAGCCTGTGTCTGTTTTGTTTGTTTGTGTTTATTTGTTCTTCAGAGTCCACACATAAGTGAAATCATATAGTGTTTGTCTTTCTCTGACTTATTTCACTCAGCATAATTCCTTTGCCTTGTTTTTTATATGTCCATCAAGCATCAAACTTTCTGAAATCTCATAAATAACATGACCAGTGTCTGCTTAATAAACATCTAGGTTATTCCTAGTTTTTTAGCATTATCCACACCACGGGAGTCAATACCACTCTCTCCACGATGAATTCCTAGGAGGAAAACTGCCGAGTCCGAAGCCATCCTCTCGCGTCACAGTGAAGAAACTTTCCAAGCGAGCACGCTCCGATTCCGCCCTCTGCACTCATTGGCTGCCCGTTTCCCACAAGGGCTGTTTGCTCTCTCTCTCTCTTGCTCAAATGTTTGTTCCACAGTAAGAAGGTATTCATGTACTTCCTATGTAATTAGAATGAAACAAGCCCTTCATTAAAAACACAAGCCCGGGAAGAAGAGAAACCAGCAAAGCCAGTTCAGGCAGAACCTCCCACCCTGCCCCCTGTCACAACTGCGTTGTCCCCAACAAGCCTGGCCTGAAGCTGAAATGCACTTCTCAAGCATAAACATGGACCTCAAAGGTCAAACTTTGGGAAAAACACAGGGAGCCACTGCGGACATTCTCCCCCTCTGTGGGTTTTCATGGGACCAAATGCCCCTGCCCCTCAAGTCCTTCCTGCGTCTCCTCCTCTCTCTTCTCTTCCTGCAGCTTCTGTTTGGGCAAGCACTGCACGGAACACATCTAAGACCTCTCTCCAGTTCAACAGAAAAACATTTACGTTATGCAGAATCTGGCTTGTTGAACAAGGAAGACAAGAGGAAAGGAAAGCAGAGCTAGGGGCTTACACATAGGAACTGGAAGAGCAAAACAAAATGCATTCCATTTTAAACACATCATGCTCTTCCTTTCTCGCCCTTTCCTTTCCCTTCCTGAACACGAGCAAGTAGGTGTCTGGAAGAGGGACTGGAGGGAGGGATGCAGGGCTCAGAAGAGGGTGTCAGAGCTCAAGTGGGGTGAGCACGGCGTCCACCCCAGGGGCCATGGGGTGTGGGCAGTGGCAGCTGTAAAAGATTGGAAATTTTCAGGGGGATGAGCAAATAAGGAAATCTATCAAGGACACTGAGAGCCAGAGTTCTTTCTCACTGAGGGAGAAACGACCTACAATTATGCAAAGAGAGAAAACTAGAATGAACCCTGGAGTGTCAGGATGGAATTGGAGAGAGAGTAAACTCGTGATTTTCAATATGCAAAGACAGATGTAGGAATATAGATGTAAATTGTGTATGTTATATATATATATATACATATATATATATATATATATATATATCTATATATCCATATTCCCTACCTCCATTCACTGAGAGAGCCTGGGTTAAGCAAGACCCCGGCAGCAATGAGAAATGTGTAACACACGGTTTCTAAATGTCATTCTCCAGTGAAATACACCAGGACTTCCTGGAGTGAAGGCTAATTCTAGGACTGGCACAGTGGGAGAACAAGGCTAGCCTGCTTGTGCCAGGAAGGGGGAAAATGCTCAAACGATGCTGCAGACAGGTTGGAAGGACACAGGAGCCAGCTCACAAGGGCTCCCACAGGCCAAACTGGGCATGATTCGAACATCAGACAAACCAGGATTATGAAGCAAAAATTTGATGAGGAATGGGATGTTTGCAGGGCCCCAGAATATGTCCCCAGAAAACACAGTCATTACCAAGGGGAAAGGGGTAACTCGGTAGTGGAGAAGGCTGGAGGACGCCCCCTTTCCGAAGTGAAGAGAGCCCACCATCTCTTCTGTGACGCTGCTGGCCAAGAGGCACAGCCCGAATCCAGCGGGAGGAGATGTCAGACCTGGTGCAACTGATGGATGTCCCACCTGAAACTGGCCTGTCACGCTCACGAGAATCGGGAAGGTCGAGGGAAGAATGAAGAATTTTTCCAGACTCGAGGAAGCTAAGGAGACAGGACCACTAACCGCGATGCTCGAGTTGAAAGTGAAACCTTTGCTTTGTTAAAAAGAAACAGACCCAAAATGCAGTTTTAGTCTCTACCAGGAAGGGAGTTTTAAACCAATCCTTCCGGAATTTCCTGATAAACACTAGTGAGGTAATCTTCCCATAAAAACCTTCCTTTTTGTACAACTGCTGGGAGCTCCCTTCTGTTTGCTGGACGGGGTGCTGCCTGACTCACAAATCACTCGGTAAAGTCAGTTAGAGGTTCACATTTCCCCAGCTGAATTTGGGTTCTTCAGTACCCCAAAGGCCATTATTGGGGCAACTGGTAAAACCTGAATGGACAGTGAGAATTAGACAGTCGTAACTTATCAATGCCAGTCTGTTCTTTGTATGAAGTTATACTTTCCTCATGGAGAAGGTCCTTGCTCATAGGGAGCACACACTAAGCATCGGTAGGTGGTGGGGCCCAGTACTGGCAACTTACTCTCGTCTGATTTAGGAAAATTAATGTCTTTCGTACTGTCCTCACACCTTTTTCTGTAATTTGAGATCTTTCCAATTTAAAAAAAAAAAAAGATTAAAGCAGCGCTATTAAAACGTGTCTGAACACACTGCAAGTAAGAAATAGTTCCAACATCAAGACCAGTATGCAACATATTTGTGAACGTGAAGCAAAAGTATCACGAAACAAAATATATCGTTCCTTTAAAATATAACATCAAATGTGTTTTTATGAACTGTTATTATAACAGAGGAAACAAAAGTCCCAAGAGAAACAGTGAAGAAATAAACCCCCAAAACACTGGTGGGGCCTTAGTAAATGGATTTCAGGACCCATTGTCTCTGTCGGGCCTTTTTGCAGGTGGACTAAAGCAAACAGATAGGTCACGCCCCAGGCACTGTTCTGAGTACTTTGCAAGTATTTCCTAATCCTCACAAGTATTTTAGAAGGAAGGTCAGGTTAATGCCCATTTTAAAGTTGCAGAAACAAAGGCCAAGAAAGATGAAGAAACTTGCCCAAGGCCGCACAGCTGGGAAAAGGTGGGGCTGGTTTAGAACTTCAGCCTGACTTCACAACGCCCTGCAAAGGGGAAATTATCATCCCTCGCCTGACGGATTGGGGAACTAAGGCTCCAAGAGACACGAAATGGCCGGTCTGTGGTCACGCTGGTACTGAAAAGCAGAGGCTGGTCCCCAAGAGCAACAGCCCTGCGCCGTCAGGGAGAAAGGGTGCCAACGCTCAGATCCGAAGTCAGGAACCACCGTTTGCTCCTCGGACCCGGCTATGAGAAGACAGCACTCCAGTCCGGCCGGCACTCCAGCTGTCCCTCTGAGGCTCCGCGTCCAGGAGTCCAGGACCGTATCCACAAGCCACAGGTGGCTGTTTACATTTAGGTTCATTCAAATGAAAGACAATTAAAGCTTTGGTGTCTCCCGCGTGTCGCTTGTGCTCTCGTGCTCTCACGCTCACGGCTCTCACGCTGCACGGCGCAGATGGGAATCACCACAGGAAGTTCTGGCGGGCGGGGCGGAGTCGGAGAGTGCATTGCCAGGTCTGGGCCATCACTCTTTCCAAAGCGGGGACTGGGGTATTCTGGGTATTCTTTAGTTTGGTGACGATCACAAGAGCACATTCTATCAGATGTTTTGTTAACAGCCACATTTAACTGTTTTTGCTGAAGTAGCACTGTCAGATTTTCACATAAATTAACAAGTCAGGCCCTGGCTGGTGTGGCTCAGTGGATTGGGTGTAGGCTTGCAAACCAAAAGATCACTGGTTTGATTCTCAGTCAGGTCACATGCCCGGGTTGCAGGCCAGGTCCCCAGTTGGGGGTGTGCTAGAGGCAACCACGCTTTGATGTTTCCCTCCTCTTTCTCCCACTGTCCCCCTTTCTAAAAATAAATAAATAATTTTTTTAAAAAAAATTAACAATTCAGGCCGAAAAGCCCATTAAGTAGCCCACAAACCCCAACTAGGGTTTCAGTCTGTGGTCGTGACCCCTCACAGTGCATGTGAACTCTTACCTTGCAGATTTCTAAGCCACTGTCATGAAACCCCAGGTCTTGCCTCTGTCTTTGGCATTCTGTGTCATTCAACAGTCAGGTATTGCCCATCAAGAGCTACTGTGACGGGACATAGCTGAACAGTAGCCATTGTTAGGTAGGAGCTGACCGGCCGCTGTTCCCAGACAGCAGCCTTTCCCGGATAAGCAGTTGTCTCAAGGCCAAAACACTAACCTTCGCTTCTGTTTCTGTACGCTTGCTTTTAGCAGTTGTTCCCCCCTCCCTTTTTGGCTTGTAACAAGCATATAAAGGAAACTCCAGCTTGAGCTCATTGCCCAGAATTTGGATTTTTTATCTCCTCTGGGTCCGCATGCGTGAATAAACCCCACTTCACAAACTCCGAGGCCATCTGAGTCGTCTTTTCCGTAACACTACAAGTGGAGAACATGGAAAACAGTGTGTGCAAATAAATAGCAGCTACCGATGGCCAAACGCTCTCCCCAACTGGGGCAGCTGCAGACCCCATCTTCATTGTCCCCACCCTGCCCCTTGGAAGCATGTGGGACCACACCCACTTTACAAGTAGGACACTTTGGCTCACAGAAGCGAAGTCATCTGCCCAAATCCACACTGGTAATAACTAGGGAACAGGAACTTGGACCTGTCCCATCCCAAACTCCACCTCCAGCTTCTTCCCCTGCGTGGAGTTACCTTGCCAAGCCAGCCAAGGAGAGACACAGATTCCGGCGGAACGATTCTGACTCAGCCCACGGGAGAGTTCACTGGACAGCCGTGAAAGTGGTCAGAATTGCAGGGCACCAGCAACGGGACCCACGCTGACGCTAAGCAGGTCAGAGGTGGGGTGGAGACTAGGAAAGAGTAACAGGCATATGAAGGCAGAGGAAAGGTTGGTTTGGTTTGGTTTGGTTTGGTTTGAATCAGTTTCAGAGAAGAGAAGGGAGGGGAAAAAAGAGGGCGAGAGACATCAATGTGAGAGAGGAACAATGATTGCGTTCTGCACATGCCCCCACCAGGGTCTGAATCTGCATCCCAGGCATGGGCCCTGACTAGGAATCGAACCAGTGACCTTTCAGTTTGCAGGAGGACAGTCAATCACCTGAGCCACACAGGCTGGGGCCAAATGAAAGATTAAAAAAGGAAAGAAAAGATTAAAGAGGTTCTGGTCAGGTAACTCACCTGGTTAGAGCACATCCAGATACACCAAGGCTGTGGGTTCCATCCCCTGTCGGGGCACATACAAGAAGCAACCAATGAATGTATGAATAAGTGGAACAACAAATCATACTTCCCTTTCTCCCCTCCTTCCTCTCTCTCTAAAATCAATAAATTTTTAAAAATTCTTAAATTTCTTTTTTAAAAGGTTAAAGCTAGGAGTGACGGGGGGAAATGTCAGCTGGCTAAATTTTTCCACAGTCAATTGCAGACGCATTTTCTGACCAGGCCCCAGGGCCTGCCCTCACCCCACATGGATCAAAATCACAGGTCTTTCCTCCACTCTCCACTAGAGTCTAGAGCTGGAGAATGGGAATTTCTGTATCTGCGCCGTCCATACAGTGGCTAATAGGACAAAAGCCACTTTCTCAGGCCCTCTCTCCCAGAGCTGGCTGGACCCCATGAAGCATGACTGACCCTAATTGTTTCATGAGCCTTTATCCTCAGGGCTAGAAAGTTCCTGGAAGCGCCCTGAAGGTGCAGAGGATCCGGGGACTTGCGAAACAGGACATGCCAGACCACAATGACCATCGACCCTGCACCCAAAGATGACATCGAGACAAGCTGCAACCCAGCTGAAGCATCCTACCTACAGCCGCCCCGTCACCCAATAGAAACTCTCAGCCCTAACCCCTCGGGGCTGGTTCTGGTGCAGATGCACCAAGCCCTTTGCCTCCCTCAGGAAAGTAAAATAAAATCTTTATTCTCCGCACTTTCTTCTCTTTGTGAATTCTTTCACTGCCCAGGTCACCGACCCCCCTAACAGTGGCCTCATGTGGCTATTTAAGCACTTGAAATGTAACCGAGACACTGAATTTTAGGTTTTGTCTAATTTCAGTGAATTTGAACTTAAATGTATACAACCACATGTGGCGGGTGGCTCCCTATGGAAGAGTGGAGCGCGCCACGGCGAGCCGTGGAAGGGGAGGGCAGGGCCTTCCTGTCCATGTCCCACGACCCCTGACGTGCACCCTCTGGGGTGACCTCGAACAAGGGACTTAATCTTGTTTGTACCTCAGGTGCTGCACTTGTACAATGGAGCCTCAGAAAGTGTTCCAGGGGTATGGATCCAAGTGGGGGGCAATGGGGTGTGCACTGCGTGGTCTCTCCAGCTTGTCTGTGGGTGTAAAAGTTTTCACCATTGAAGTTGGGAGACCAAACGCTAGAACTGCTTTGCAAGAAGACTCTACATTCAATGGTGTGTGGAAAGTGCTTGCCACAGTGCCTGGCACAAAGAAACAATGAGTGCTTTTAATTTTCTTCTTTTTAAAGGTTATTTACTTATGTATAGAGAGAGAAGGGAAGGGAAGGAGAAACAGCGAGACAGAAATATCGACATGAGGGAGAAACATTGACCTGTTGCCTCTGCCCCAGGGACCAGGGTCCGAACCCTCAACCCAGGCATATGTCCTGACCAGGAACCGCACCGGCGACTCTCGGCTTTTCAGGACAACACCCAGCCCCCTGAGCCACATGGGTCAGGGCAATGAAGTGTGCTTTTAAAAGTACCTGGCAGCCCTGTGTGGTGTGGCTCAGTGGATTGAGTGCCAGCCTGCGAGCCAAAGGGTCACAGGTTCTATTCCCAGTCAGGGCACATGGCTGGGTTGCAGGCTGGGTCCTGGTTGGGGGCAGTTGCAAGGGGGATGGGGGGTGACATGAGAGGCAACCACACATTAATGTTCCTCTCTGTCTTTCCCTTCCCCTCTCCCTAAAAATATAAATAAATGAAATCTTTTAAAAATAAATAAAAAGAAAATCATTTAATAACTACTTCCTAGATGCCAGGTTCTGTCCTGCTTTATGTACATTAGCTCATTTTCCTTTTTAATTTTAAAAACGTTTTCTTAAAGAGCAATATAAATCAAGTGTAAAATTATATGAACTTTATACATATTATTTATATTTATATTCACCTGACCAGTGGCCTCATGAGTCAAGATATTAAGTGTTTATCATGTGACACACTACTTCATATCCTGTGGCTGCCAACACTGACTGCCCCACCCCTGGCCCCGCTGCAGAGGTCAGTACTGCTCTGAAGCTAGGTTTGATTCTTGCTGAAATTCAGGTAAGTGGGATCAGACAGAGTGCATGCTTTTGTCTTCTTTTTGAGACTCTCCCAAACAGCCTTATCTTAACCTAGGACCGCAGGCTCTTCGTTAGGATGCAATGGCAGCTGGGAGGGCGAGCACCGGACTGACGCCCTCGGCGGCCTCTGGCCTTCCCAGACGGACTGTGCTGGTGATTGTGCAATTCTCCCAACAGCTGTGGCTAGTTTTGGTTTCAGATGATAACCATCACAAAGTATGACATTTTAAATAAGGAAAAAAGTAGGTATGTACAGTCCTGTTTTGTAAATACTAGCTCATTTTAATCCTCACAACTTTTCTAGGTGGTATGTTATTATTTATTTCCTTTTTGTACAGTATTACTGTCTGACTTTTTTTAAGTTTTTGACATAATTTCAGACTTAAGGCAAAGTCATGAAAATGTGACACAGAGAATTCCCATATACCTGTTAGGCAGGAGAGACAGCAAACCCAGGCAGGGAGGAGGAGGGAGACACATCCCACCCACTGACTCAGCAGGCCTTGCAATTCTGTGTATTATCTCCACTATCTGGGAAAGAAAGCCTTGGAACCTGAGCTTTCAACCCAAGGTCTGAAAGGCCAGAAACAACTCATAGTGCCTAAAAGAAGAAGCCCGTTAACACCTTAGGGTATTCACACAGTTCTGAAAAGCTAGCACCACCCTTACCTGTCAATCAATATGTAACCTCTTCACCCTCCCCCATCCCACCAACTATATAAGTCCCCAGAACAAAGGACCTCTCTCTTGCTCTTGCCTTTCTTCCCCAGGAGCGCAAGGTCTGTCCTCTTCCAAGAGAGGGCCTCACCAATAAACCCTGCTTGCTCGATAGTAGACACTGATCCATAATTCTTTACTGCATTGGCAAGAAGGCACGGGCTTCTGGGAGTCTCTCCCTTCACATAAATGGTCCCGTGAGGGATCACACCCTTGGTCTCCAGCCGTTTGGAACACAGTGAGTATGGTCTCACACCTTTGGGGTAAGGGAGATGCTGCGCTGTGGGGGCGGGGCAGGCAAACTGCCTGCGTTTGGAGGTAGAAACAATGAAATCTGAAATCAGTGCTCGGGCTCAGCCTGGGCTCCGAAGACAAAAGAGTCACTTCCTGCCTCCAGCCTGAGTTCTCAGGCATTCCTTCGTGAGTGGGGGCCTTGCAGAGGTGTCTGGGGTCAACCCCTAAGATGTACAGGGGCCTCACAGGGAACTCCTATCACCGTAACGTAACTTAGGCTCCTCGGGGACGTGCAAAATAAGGGCCAGTCACCCAGCACTCTGAGGCCCCTGGCTGTTGAATGAGATGGGTAGGGATGGCCAAAAGGGTAATGGCCTTCGGGAGCCCCTCTCAGGAAACGACACATTTTGAAAGTATGGCCCAAGACAACGCTTCTTCCGGGATGGCCCGGAGATGCCCAAAGGTTGGACACTTCTAGTTTAAATCATTGGCCTGCAGTAAGCTTACAGAATCTTTTTCCATCCCAGCAGACTTCCAGCAAGTCAATTTGCATCCGAATACTCCTTGCAGGAACGGGAGGAGGGGGCACTGTTAGATCTTCCAGGTAAATATCTCTCTCCCTCCCTCTCCCCTCCCCCTCTCCACACACAGGCACAGGTGGAGCCCTTAAAAGCCACTAGGGCACTTGCTGCCGAGAAAGACACTGGTGAGAGCAAGGACACGCCAGGTTTAGGTTTCCCCGCGGCCACAAGCGGAAGTCCGGGCGACGAGAGGCACGCCGCAACGCAATCCCACTCCCACCCCCGTGACACGTTCCCCACTGAGGGTTACTTCTGGAGAGGAGAGGGCAAGACTTCAGCCTTGGCTCTTCCAGAGCCTGTTCTCTTAACTCGGGCTTTTCGTCCAGATTTGCCTCACTCCTAAGTCTTTTTGTCCCCTTCTCTGACCACTCCATTCACATCTCTACCACTCCCTTGTCTGTCTGCTTTACAAAGAACTTCTGTGTTTTCCAGCCCAGCGGGCCAGCTAGTCCCCTAAGGCCATGCTCTCTGATCACTACTGTCCAGCCTGACTACTCCTTGCCTGCCTGACCCAGGCCTTGCCTCCGACTTCAGCTTTAAATTGGGCTTGGCCCCACTGGGGCTCTGTTAATTAGGAACTTTGGTACAAGAGGAAAAATCTCACCCCATCCTAGAGTGTAGAACTCAGAAAGGAAAATGGGGAACTACTGGGCCCTGGGAACAATAGGGAGATTAACTCAGACTCCTTAGAAGGCAGAACCAGCAGGGTGCCTCCCCCTCCAGGGCTAAGGTAAAAGGTGACGCTTTAAAACTCTTTAAAACTCAGGCTGTTTTTCAGTCCATCTGAGGCCTGAGCCTGATATCTCTGCCCCAACTCCCTGCTGAGACTGTTACCAGAAAAGACACTGGCATTCGGGCTGCCTGTCACTACCAAATCCAATTAAGCAATGACAGTGATTGAATCTTTTACGGGTGCTCTATTCAGATGGCCAGAGATCCGAGAAGATGGTGGGTTCATACCCTAACAAACCATCTTCCCTTCTCTTTCCTGGCCAGATCTTTTATAAGGGGGTGGGGGAGGACAAGCAAGGTAGGGTGAGGGCTTTGAAATTCAGAGAGGATTAGATGAGCCAAGCTGCAGCCTTCCTGGTCTCAGCAGTTAGCTGTTCCCAAGGTGTGGGGGTGGTCACACAAAAGGCCCCATGCCTCCAACATGTCCCCAGGTGGTAATCTCGAGCCAGTGCCCCAGGAGGTCAGCTGCTTTTCTCAGGAGCCAGGATGGGCCTTATCTGTAGTTTCTGAAACAAAAGCTTAACATACGCATTACTTGCTAGACTTATAACTTTTTACCTTAAGCTAAAATTTTCCAAGTCTTGAGTCCCCTATCGAGACTTGAGCTCCCAGAGGATGCAGGAACTACTAAACTCTTTCTCCAACCCCACCCCCCAGGGGCCAGGCAGTTCTTCCTTCCACTACCCTTTTTTCCCTTTTCTGGAAAGGGAATTGTAAGGTTTTCTTAGACCCCGCCGAGGAAATAAACAGCCAATTAGCCATGGAAACAGGCAGATGAGCTTTATTTTGGAAGTTTGTGCTCCCAGGCGATGTTTTCCCCACCTGGAGAAGGGGCTAAGAAAAGACCCCGAGGGAGAAGGGAAAGGCTGGGAGTTTTATATGGCTGGATTTTGAGCGGGAGCCAAGGATTGGGTCTTGGTGAACAAAGAAGCAACTTAGCATTGGTGGTTCCTCATCTGACGTCAGTCACCTCTTCTGGGTCAGAGTTCAGTTGCCATATTACTTGTAGTCCAAATGGTGGCCATATTTATAGTCCAAAATGCTAATTATAACTAAATTCCCACTTGTCCTACCCTGCCCATCCTGACAGGAATCAAGAGTCCATTCCTGCTGTACCCCCTTAAGATATATCCATTCTAACTGGTCACAGTTTGATCCTCAGAACTTAAAAAAAGACCGACTGATCTTTTGTTGTTGTTTTTGTTTTTTTGTAACAAAGCTCGGCCCCAATATCCATATGGGGATGGAGATGGGGAGGTTTGACCATTCCGTGGGACCCTAAACTATAAAACAATTCTACAACTTAGCCTCTTTTGTAAACGTCTAAACGCCTCGAAAGTGGTCAGAGATCCCTTACACCCAAGCATTTTTCCATTTGAGGGGCCATAGGGGTTTATGCAAAAAGTACAGACTTAGCTGCACTCACTGATTCATCCTTCCACTCCCAGATGCTGGTGGAACCAGTCCCAGCCCCAGAGGCCCCAGGGCAGGCCCTTTCTCAGCCTTCGTACTGCCCCCACACCCGGGGTCCCCAGCACAGCCGCCGGCCCCTACTTTTCCTGCCCCTAAAACTGCACCGACTGCTAAGCCCTTGCCCGTAATAGAAACAGCAGGAGAATCCGGCTGCCGTCTGACACATAGACCTCCCTCCCTCACCGACCTCAGGCAGGTCAGAGCTGGCCTTGGGAACTACTCGGACAATCTGGACAAATATATGGACGCTTTCCAGCACCTTCCGTTAGCGTATGAACTGGCCTGGAAAGACGGAATGGTAGCTCTGGGACAAGCTTTATCAGACAGCGAACGGGAAAAACTGATGAAGGGGGCCAAAAACCTTGCTAACAACTTACATCTGTCTGAATGTTACAGAACAAACAAGGGGGCCTGGGACGATATACTATTACTGAAAGATGCCCCCAGGTCCGTTATGTCCGCCGCCAGAGGAAAGACGTCTCTCAATGCCAGAGATTTGTGAAAAGGAAAGGAAATGTTTATTTAATGCTATACAGACTTAAAGTAGTGACCTAATGTCTTCACCAAAATCCCAAAGTCCCTTAAAACACCCACAAACAGACACAGTCCTCCCTTCCTTCCCCCTTTGCCCAGTCCAGAGTACCGTATCTCCTAAAGCTGCGGGGGTCCCCACTCTGGCAAAGGCACGTGGTCCTCTCTCCCCGGGCCACGGGAGTCTCCACTCTGTCAAGGCCATGTGGTTCTCTCCCTCAGGGCCGCGGCAGTCTTCACTCTGCTAAAGCTGTGTGGTTCTCTCTCTCCAATGGCTGCTGCATCTCCATTTAAATCCCCGCGCCCGTCTTCCTCTGCAGCCCCATTTCTGACTCCTCCCACACTCCGGCTTCACATGCCAGAACTCATAGCCTTCCAGCTTGACTGGACTGCCATCACGAGTCTGGGCAGGCATGGCCCTGTGTCATGGAGCCAATATTCTCCCAGCTCCCATGCAGGTGCTGTAACTCGGGGGACCTGCCCCCAGTCACATCTTGGTGGGGAAGTTACCTCCATTCCCCTGGCTCAGGGCATCACCACAGCTATTTAACATATCTAAGCGACCAGCCAAAGGCTATAGATATGTTAAATGACCATACCAGAGGTTAGCTGTGAGGCTGTTGCTATGCAAAACAGCTCTCAATGGCCCTGCTCCATTTGTCCCTTCCCCCAACCCACACCTGGGGAGTGGGAGTGAGGACATCCAAAAATCCCCTGGATGCCTTGAGTTCTGGACCCCATTTCAAATGCCTATTTGGGGTCCCCCCTCTTGACTATACCCTGTAACATGAACACAAATATCCTACCGGAGAAACAGCAGTTTCCCCTCTGGGCCCCCAATGGGATTATTATAGTAATCCCCACAAGTGAGAACAAAACCATTTCTTACTTTGTATTAAGGCTGGACTCAAGGCAGGCCACCAAACGGCCATTAACTACTCCGAGGAGTTTGCTGTTACCCAGGGCCCCGATGAAAACTCTATCACTTTCCTAGAAATGCTGAGAGAAGCTCTCATCAAGCACACTGACCCAGACTCACAGTCTTAAGAGGGACCCGTGATACTAAAGGTTAAATTTTTAACTCAGCCGGCTTCTGAGACTAGGAGAACATTCATTACAAAAACCTATCCAGGGACCCAAGGTTTCCTTGGAGGAGATGCTGACCACAGCCAACACGGTATCTTTATTGTCGTGACCCGGAGGAGGAGGCCAGGGCTCGGGAGAAAGCAGGACCAGAAGGAGACTAGGCCCACCCAAGTTCTAGCCATGCTCACAGGCCCTCCACAGCCACATCCTATGGGCCCTGCACAGCCCACTCCAATGACTGAGTGTCACGTGTGCCGAGAGAAGGGGCATGGCACAGAGGAGTGTCCTAATCAAAATAAGCTGCATCAGATGCCCTGCTGCAAATGCAAAACTACAGGCCATTGGGCAGCCCCCTCAGCCTGGGGCAGCAGCTGCCCTGCAAAAGGTAACTCAGGGCTAAAGCTGTCAGCCCCGGTCAGCCCCACCTCAAGAGGTCACCATCACTGGACTGGAGCCCAGGGTATGCATGGATGTGGCAGGTAGAGCAATAACCTTCTTATTAGATGCAGGGGCCACCTAGTCTGCCATTATCGCCTTCTCTGAACCCCTTCTCCCGATCCTGCCCCGTCCTAGGTGCAGAGGAGGGCCCACCACTAAGAATTCCCTCCTCCTCTGGGCTTCCTTGGGGACGGATATGACTTTATTCACTCCTTTCTTGTAGACCCTGGATGCCTATCTCCCGTCCTCTGACAGCCTCTTCTCCAATTGTTAGGAGCCAAAGGAGTCACAGGAGGGAATCCTGCCTTAAGACCGCCTCCCCGCAGGTTAGTTACACAAACTGAAGGCCATCTAAGTACTCTCGCCCCTGAAAGCGAGGAACAGATGGACCCAGCAGTCTAAGACACCGGAGTCCCTGGTCGGGCTGGAAGTGTTCTGCCAGTCTTCAGCGGCCTCATAGATCCCTCACAGGTTCCCCACCTGAAGCAGCACCCCCTAAGACCCAAGGCAAGGGTGGGGCCTCAGCCTATAACTTCTAAATTTCTTTCTCATGGGCTACTTAAACCCACAAGCTCCCTTGTAACACTCCTATATTAGCGGTCAGGAAAAAGGAAGACTCCTATAGATCAGTCCAAGATTTGAGAATCACCAATGAGGCACTGGTTCCACTGAACCCTGTGGTCCCCACCCATACCCTCGCCTGGGAACCATTCCTGTGGATACTGCACAGTTTACTGTGTTAGACCTAAAGCATGTGTTCTTTTGCATCCCCCTGGACATAAAGTGCCAATTTATTGCTTTTGAATGGACAGTCCCTGAGGGGTGGTCCAGTTAGGGCTCAGTTTCAGGCAAAAACCTAGTCAGGATGTGTCGGCCCCACTGTAGCTCCCAGGAGCCCAGGTTTTAATAAAAATTGGGAAGGACAGTTCCCTATTCTTATGTCTTCTCCAACAGCCATCAGGGTTCCTGGCGTCTCCAGTTGGGTGCATCACTCCTGAGTCCAACCCTGCAAAGAGTCAACTAAACCCCCAGGACTTCCGGAACAGCAGGACGATGCTGCATCCTGCTGTGAGCCGGCAGAGGACCTCAAACTCCTCTTCCACAAGACTACTCTTGAGTCTGATAAGTAGCTTCCTGTTTTACCCCTCACCCCCTTTCGCTCATGCTAAATCTCTACCTAACACTGCCTATGTGTTAGCCAATCACACGGCCCAATCTTTACAATTAAATTCTTCCAGTTGGCTTTATCTTTCCACCCGGAGCTGGGGCTATGTTCAGCCACTGGCACTGGAACAGTGGGGAAACGTCTCTGCAACCCTGGATGAAAAGACTGTACATTCCAGCCCCTGGGGCATCATAGCCACTCAAAACCTTGCTAAGCAATTGCCCAGGACTTTCTCCACTAGCAGTCAACGTTCCCCTAGAGGGCCTCTGTTTGCTCACTTAATAAACCACCTGCAGGTCAGCTACCCCTTCTGCATTGTCAGTAATGCTCCAGGAGGCACACCTGTGGGAAGGCTTGCTGACAGCCAGTGCCAACAAAATTTTCTAATCCCAAATCCCCCACTCACAAACACTACTCGTGGAATTCTCCTCACCACAATACCCTATATCTCTGGGGGAATTCCTAACCCGGGGGGCGAAACAAATTTCATACACACCCGCTTTCCAAAGCCGGTGGTCCCTAGCCCGCCTTTAGACAAGAACTCACCCAAAACAGCTTACTGCCAAGGCAGGCCATCCTATTCAGTGAATAATTTTCTCCCACAAGAAAGAAAGGACTGCATCACTCTGTACCGCAGCTCTCAGGTTGCCGTACATTTTGGACTGAAGAGGGGCTCTATCTTCGCTGAATTTATAAATAGCACAAGTTTCCGCAATCCCATAATAGACCCCCTGGTCGCGGCCTCACTGGCGGCACAAGGACTGCAATGGTGGGGCACCAAGTACCCAAGGGCCAAGCAACTAGTCAAGGGCAGATACGTCTCTGTGGAAACCCAGCCAGTTAAGCTGGCAGAAATTGCTCTGATGGCAGAAATACCTGCTTTGACAGGCGTCTATTGGGTCTGTGGGTCCCAGGCATACCGCACCCTCCCTCCACAGTGGAGGGGAATCTGCTCCCTGGGGTATGTTCTTCCCAACATTTTCTTCGCGTGGGGAAACGCCTCCCTCCCGTTCCCGTCATGAGGACAAGGACAACTTTTCAAAAGGGCCTGTCCCCTTATTCCTCTAATGTCACTTATTGGGATTCTCTCTGCCTCAGGAACTGTGGTAGGGAGATCTTCATTCGGAACCCACCACCACTACCATCACAGGAAACAGCTGAGTCATTAACTAAAACAGGGGAAATGCTGGCAGCACCCCAAGGGCAACTGGACTCATTGGCTGGAGTTGCCCTCCGCAATCAACGGGCATTTGAGACTCCTCAGCCTCAGTGGGAGGAATGTGTTTGTACCTCAAGGGAGAGTGTTGCTTCCACATTAATGAGTCAGGGCAGGTCCAGCAAAACATCCAAAGCATCCTTGAGTCTGCATCTAGGATCCAAACTTCGACCACTTTTGGGGATTCAAATGCATGGCTTCTTCCCCTCTTTGCAGCACCATTATTAATTATACTAGTAATATTACTATTTAGACCCATAATAATCAACTTATTAACTGAATTTATCTCTCATAGAATAGAGACTATAAAGCTATAAATGACTGTCATGGACAACTGTCAGCCTCTGGGATGGGAGGCTCCAGGCATCATCACGGCCGATGGCAGGCACCTCCCTCCACCTCCTCTGACTGATGGGTAGCAAGCAGATGGACCCAAAGAAGGCTCAACGCCCTTTCACAGCAGGAAGCAGCCAGAGTGGTCGTCGCCCCCAAGGCCCCAAAGATCTGGGTTCTGAATGCTCGAGGGGGGGCGGTTAGGTAGGATAGACATCAAACCAAGGCAGGGAGGAGGAGGGACACATGTCTCACCCACTGGCTCAGCAGGCCTTGCAGTTCTGTGTATATGTTTCACTTTCTGGGAGAGAAAGCCTTTGAAACTGCTTTCATACCAAGGCCTGAAAGGGCCCAAAGTGCCTAAAGGAAGAAGGCCATTAACACCTTAGGTATTCATGCCCCTGTCCCGGAAAGTAGCACCACCTTTACTTGCCAATTACTGTAACCTCTTCACCCTCCCCCATCCCACCAACTGTGTAAGTCCTCGGAACAAAGGATCTCTCTCTTACTCTCGCTTTTCTCCCCCGCCTGGGCAAGGACTGTTCTCTTCCACCAGAGCACGTCACCAATAAACCCCGTTTGCACAATAATAGACTCACTGATCTAATTCTCCACTGCATTGGCAAGAAGAACCAAAGTTTGCCTTGGCTCATGTGGCTCAGTGGGCTGAGTGCCGAGCTTCAAACCATAGGGTCTCTGGTTGATTCCCAGTCAGGGCACATGCCTGTAACAGGGTGCAGCCAGGTTCCCCCCAGAGGGATTTGTAATGAGTTCCAGAACTCAGGGTGTCCAAAAAATATAGGATGTACTCGCCCCTACAAGTCTGGACTGGGGGGATGGGGCACATGGAACAGGGCCACTGAGTTGTATTTCATGTCAGCAGTTGGCCAGCTTCATACCTTATATGCAAATGGTTAATTTACATATCTATAACTTGGCTAGCTTCCTAGATATGTTAAGTAGCTGTGGCCACACTTTGAGCCAGGGGGATGGAAGTGACTTCAACCCATGAGTAACTGGGCAGCAGCTCCCCCTGATTACAGTGCCTGTGTGAGAGCTTAGAGATGGTTCACTCCACACCGTGGGTCCACACCGGCCCAGATTTACTATGGCAGCCCAGAAAGTCAGGAAAAATACGGGAGTACCGGCAGGTGCAGCCAGTTGTGGGAGGAGTTGGAAGTAGGGTCGCAGAGGAAGATTTACAGCAGGATTTAAACCCAGGTGTGGCAGCCATGCGGGGTCTGACCATGAAGTTTGGGGGGTTAACCACTTGGTTTTGGGGCTCCCTTTGCCATGTGACTTAGGAAGCAGGAAAGCAAGATATAGCAGCCATGCAGAGCTCTCTCAGCAGTTTGGAAGAATGCAGAGGAGACAGTGCAGGACTAGGGACGGGGACAATGGGAGACCCCACAGGAAAGGAGAAGGATGAAAGGACTCTCGCTGGTGGGCCATGAGAAGGTGCCGTGTGACTTTGGATTAAGAACTGGAGATTGAGGTGACACAGCTGCAGGTACTGGGAACCACGGGAAGCCTGCCAGGCAAGCATGAATGGCTGGGAAGAACCGGGAGCTAACAGCGCCACGGACTTCTATTTCCCCTGAGATACGGTACCCCTGCCTGGCCTGGCTGGGCAAAGTGGGAAGGAGGGACTGCATGCATTTGTGGGTGTTTCAAGGAACTTTGGGATTTTAACGCAGACAATAAGTCATTACTCTAAGTCTGTGTAACTTTTGAATAAATAGTTCCTTTCCTTTTCACCAAACTCTGGTATTAAGAGCCAAAATTCTGATTCCTTGGTGGCAGGCAAAGAATCCACAGTGACAGAGGGACCCCATATCTGGACCCCCCCCCCCAATGGTCCCTTCTGTAACATGCCTGGGTCCCCAGTGGGGCGCACAAGAGGCAACCACACATTGATGTTTTTCTTCTCCCTCCCTTCTCCTCTCTCTAAAAATAAACAAATAAAACCTTTTTAAAAAAGAAAGAAAAAGAAGAGGAACCGAGTTTCTCTTATAACGTACCCTCAATCAGATTCCCCAAAGACAACATTTTGCCACGGTTATTCTTTTCTCTGTCTCTATCTGCACATTTTTTCCTGAGCAGTTTGGGAGTAAGTAGCAGACAGTTCCCCCTTCTCTATACATCAGTGTGTACTTCCTAAACCAAGGGTATCTCTTACATGACCATAGCACATTCATCTAAATCGGGAAATCGACATCAAACATAAAAGATCTAATTTGGGGCCTTTCTCGAGATTCTGTCAATGGCTTAAGCCGCGTCTCTGGTGGCGAAAGCAGCCCCGGATCACACACTGTGTTGGGTTGTGTTCTCTTGATCCCCCTCCGTCTGGAGTGGGGCCGCTGTCGTTCTCGGGGTTTCCTCGCCTGGACGTGTTTGACGAGCAGAGATCAGTCACTTTGTGGGACGCCCCTCGGGCTGGGCTCAGCGGCTGTTTCCTCCGGCCTCCCTCTGACTTCCCTTGGAGGGCCTTGGAGGGCCGGGTGGTTCTCGATCACCCAGCACCACGGGAGCACTGCCGCCCACTTCTCAGCGCGTCATCCCGGGAGGCCACAGCGTCTCAGCCCCATTACCAGTGTCGCCTCAGTCGATCACTTGGCTCCAGGGGTGGCCGCCAGGTTTTTCCTCTTTGTGTCCCTATTTCCCATGTGTAAATGGTAAGTGTCTCTTGGGGAGATCATTTGTGGGCATGTACATATGCTATCACTCTGAAAACTTGAACCCAGTAGTTCTAGCGTCTGTGGGTCGCGTGCTTTTCCCCACGCCGCCAAGTAATGCACGCCCTTCTGACACTACCTGATGCCGTCTACCCAAGACACGTCTGCTGGAAGCCGACCAACAGCTCACCTTTGACACAATCAGGTCGGGTGAGACGCATCTGCACAGCAGAGGCAACTATGGTTGGATCTCCTGTCTATCTCCTCCTGTGTGCCTGTCCCTGCTAGCAACAGGTGGTGGGATTTTTAAATACCTGTGTGTTATAATAAAAAATCTGCACGATGCCTCTGATTCTGTGTGAAATGACTTGTTGACCACAGAATAGAGACTCCTAGCAACCCTAATGTTACCTGTTTCCCTCACCTGGGAAGTTAAGGACAAAATTAAACTATGGGCAGACCAACTGCCAGAACGCTGGAGGAGGCCGTTGCTAGGAATGTTTCTTAGGGAGTCACCACCTGAAAGCTTAAGATTTATTAGAGCCACTACCCCTCCCATACCCTGGACAGGAGTGTATAGAAATAAGGAGTTCTAGTTGAGAATAATAATCTCAATACATGGAAACGAGCACAAAACATGGCCCCTCCCCACGATGTATAAATCAAAAAATATAGGCCAAAAATTAGTTATTTGAGATAAATTTAATTTTAATGGATAATAGTTGATTTCTATATACCTATAAGTCATCCCTTGCATGCTTTTAATTTAGACCAATTCCTAGAATTCTAATAGATACCTAGTTACTAATTGGCACCTGAAAGTTTGTGCCTGTATAGCTTCGTTGGCTAAGTGATTAATGACCCTTTTGGTCAAAATAACCTTTGTTTAATATGGTTGATCTGTGGAACTTTCTGTACTTTTCAGTTATTTCTTTGTTTAACATGATTGATCTGTAAAATCTTCTGTGTTTTTAGAAATTATTTCTGTGGTAACCGTTTCTGTTTTAATAATCATACTATGCACTGAATGTTGTATAACCTCCCCTATAAAAATAAAGATTGATTTTTCTTGGTGAGTCATTTGGGCCCAGAAAGCCTGGCTGTCCTCCGGCACCCCACCCGATGTCTCGATTCATTCGTTTCACCTTAGCTGTGCATCCCTTGGGGACCCTGAGACCCCGCCAAGCCTGGACCCTGGCACACGTCAAATTCCACAGGTAGGTGCTCAGTCTCACAAGCCCCCCCCCCCCCCGGCCCCTTCAGATGTCAGGTAGCAGCTCAGCCAGTCAAGGCTGTCACCTGGCTTCTGACCCCCTCCGTGGTTCTCACAGCCCCCTCCGTGGGGTCGATCAATTTGCTACCAAGGCTCACAGAGCTTTTTACTTTTTATTTTTTTAGTTATATTTTATTTTATTGATTAGGTTGTTACAGTTGTCCTGACTTTTCCCCCTTTGCCCCCTCCACCCAGAAACCCCTGCTCCTCAGGCAATCCCCCCACCTTTATTCACATCCATGGGTCATGGTATAAATTCTTCGGCTGCTCTCTTTCCTATACTGTACCTTATTATATCCCCACGGCTAGTCTGTAACTGCCTACTTGTATGTCTTAATCCCCTCACCTCTCACCCATTCTCCCACACCCCTCCCCATCTCTTTGTCTTTAACCTTTGGTGTTTTAACTACGATGTGTCTTGGGGTGGGCCTCTGTGCATCCATCTTGTTTGGGACTCTCTGTGCTTCCTGGACTTGCATCAGAGAAATATTTTACTTACTGGATTACTGGTTTATTATTTTTTTGTTTAAAAAGAGACATAACTCAGGAACAGCCAGATGGAAGACATGCAAAGGGCAAATTCTGGTGAAAGTGTGCGAGCTTCCGTGCCCTGTCCAGGGGCGCCAGCTTCCCAGCACCTACGCAAGTTCACTAACCCGGAATTCTCTGTACCCCGCCTTTCTGGGTTTCGTTTCTGTGGAGCCTTCATTCCATAGACGTCAATGCTGAAATCATTGGCCATTGGTGGCAGATTCAACCTCCAGCCTCTCTCCCCTCCCCAGAGGCCAGGGAAGTGGGACTGAAAGTTCCGACCCTCAAATTGTAACCTTGGGGAATTGTAACCCACCCCACCATTCTTTTACATTGTTTCTGTAAGTGCTGGCTCGGACTAAAATGCAGCTTATAGATAAACAGCATGTTTGTATAGGAATCCTAGGAACTAACTTCAGAAGATACAGATCTGACCGTCAGGCATCCCACCCAGCTCCAGGAGAAATTGCTGACCTTCAATCATGGGGCCAGGATGAGTCAAACCGGACTATTGCTTGACCAGTCTCAAGGTCCTTATTGCAATGGACTATGCTGACCTGTACATATATTGTAGAACTTTGCAAATGATGTCTCAAAATAAGAAGATAGATAAGTTGCAAATGATTTTTGTCTAAGAAAGATGCAAATTACTTCTGATAGAAATGATTTCTGTCCAGCAGACAACATAGCCCCAGAGATTAAGGGTTCATTGCCCTGTTGGACACAAACTGGTTTTGAATCTCATTTTGCAATCTTACTTCAGCAGTCTGTCTTTCATCGATGAAATATCCTTGCATCAGCTCAAATCAACTTCACCATCTGGCTGGTTCCCTATGTTCTGAGTACTTACTATATGCCAGGTTATGCCCTTGAGTAACATTATGAACTCTAAATCTCACCAGAAGAGTCCTAAAGATAGGAACTATTATCACACCCAGTTCATAGATGTAGACACTGAGGCTTCGAGAATTTACTAGCCCTGGTTTCACTAGCAGTGAAGTTGTAGTAGTAGCACAGGGTACAGCTGACCCCATACACGATGGTGGTGTGCCAACCGTATAGCCCAGGTGTGTAGCTAAGTTTGTGTAAGTGCAGTCTATGATGTTTGCATGACAAAAGGACATGTTTTGTCACACCTAATGACATGTTTCTCAAAACGTGTCCCTACCTTTAAGCAGCAGACAACTGTATTTAGGAACGATTTAATAAATTAAAAATGCGGTCATTAGCTTTTCACGAAGACAGAGCCCAAAACATAGGAGGAAGCCCCATGCCTCTCAAAGCCAAAGCCAAGAGAAAGGGTTTGAAGGTAAAGAAAGCAGTGCTAAAATGCATCCATAGCCACACAATCAAAAACAAAAAAGATCCACACATCACCCACCTTCTGGAGGCTGAGGCACTGCGGCCCCAAAGGTGGCCTAAATATTCTCAGAAGAGCACCCCCAGGAGGAACAAGCTTGACGACGATGCCATCATCACATTCCCCTGACTCCCCAGTCAGCCAGGAAGAAATGAGACGACAACAATACGCTTGTGCTCCTGTGATGCCAAGGCCAACAAGCACCAGATCAAACAGGCTGCAAAGAAGTTCTGTGACACTGACGTGGCCAAGGTCAACGCCCTGATCAGGCCTGACGGGGAGAAGAAGGTGTCTGTTCGACTGGCTCCGGACGAGGATGCTGTGGGTCCTGCCAACAGAACTGGGATCATCTAAACCGAGTCCAGCTGGCTAATCCTAAATATAAAAACTTTAGCCCTGGCTGGTGTGGCTCAGTGGATTGAGCACTGGTCTGTGAACCAAAGGGTCACTGGTTTGATTCCCAGTCAGGGCATATGCCTGGGTTGCACACTAGGTTCCCAGTAGGGGGCGCACAAGAGGCAACCACACATTGATGTTTCTCTCCCTCTCTTTCTCCCTCCTTTCCCCTCTGTCTAAAAATAAATAAAAATAATAAGTAAATAAATATAAAACCTTTATACTATAAAAAATAAAATAAAATGAGGTCATTAGGGTGGGCCTTTATTTAGTATGACTGGTGTCCATGTGAAGGAGAGAGAGTGGAATGATGTGTCTATAAGCCAAGGAACCTCTGGGGACACCAGAAGCTGGAAGAAACCAGGAAGGATCCTCCCCTAGAAGCTTCGAAGGGAGCATGGCCCCACCCACACCTTGATTTCGTACTTCCGGCCTCCAGAACTGTGAGACGATACATTTCTGTTGTTTAAAGCCACCCAGTTTGGGACTTTGTTATGGCAACCCTGAAGTGCACAACACTGGGTGGCTGCACAACCATGGAGGTGAGGGAGGCGTCACCGTCTGGAGGGAACCACACCCGGAGGGCATCTTCCTTCTGTCCTCGCCTGTGCTTGCCGCGTGCCCTACCCTAACTCCGTGGCCCCACGTCAGAACGGCTGTGTCAGGGCCTCCCCATGGCACGGTACCTCCAGAGGTGCACACCTCTGTGACAGGCAGCAAGGATCACCTGCTGTCTCCTCTGGCACTCCCTTCTGGGCCACCGCCACCTCGCCTTGCCTTAAACCGTCATAGTGACGCTAAACCCAGAGCAAACTAACAGCGTCTCAAAGGGGTCCTGCCTGGCCGAACACGGTTGATTTTCTCCCTCTGGATGTTGACCGGTTTGAGGTCCACTTACAAATTTATTTCAGCATCTCTGATCACCTATATGCATGTGTTCTTTGAAGTCTCCTTTGAACTGGTGGTGCCATTTTTTTAGAAGAGAAAAGACACAACTTTGCTGGCGGGGAGAGGCACTGAGCACCACCCTGGAGCCCGGCAGAGACTCCCGCAGCACCGTGTCCGGACCCACGTGCCGCTCTGAGGCCTCCCTGAGGGAGGGTCTCCCAACCCAGAGAAACGCCAGAGGCCCAAGAGGGGACGGGTGACCTGAGTGGTGCTGGGAGGCTGGCCAGGCCTCCGTGGGGCCATCGGGGCTCCAGGGGAGGAAGGAAGCACAGTCCAAGAGCACCCACCCGAGACAGAGGCGGCATGTCTCATTTCAAATGAAGCCCCGGTCAGGTTAGGGAAGAAGCCCACACATGCTCCCCTTGGCTGCTCAACAGGCTCTGGGCCAACATGGGCGTCGGCTTGACTTTCCAGCTGAGCTGGGGACCAGCAGCACCGCCCCACCCCTGGGTCCACCGTTACCACTGACACTCTTCTTTCGGGTCCCGAATAAGCGCGGTGGTAACGAGCGTCAGCGGCTCCCCTCGCACGGGTGTGACTGGCAACACACATGCTCTGGAGGTTGGCGGGCAATGAGCATCGTGGGACTTGGGAGGGAAGAAGTCAGGGACTCCTGCCCTGTGAGAGCCTCAGTCAGATGCACCGGGTCCCCCTGCAGCAATTACGTTCCCTGGGACACCTTTCCTCCAGGGGACAGGGACGTGGGTGAGGCAGGGCCTGGCTGGTGGCTCAGCAAGTCAGCTGCCATTCAGGCCTCTGCCACCAACCAAGGCTTGTAATATTTTACCCATTTCCTCATTGATGAGTGAGTGCAATAAAACCTTTGACACAGGGTCGTTTTTCATCTGCGTGAGAACTGTGATTTAGCATTTTTAGAAAATAGCATCCTTCGACGCCTGCATCAGCTCTGAGACAGTGCCATCAGTACCCGCCACAGGCCACAGCGGGACACGGGGTCAGGACACACTGTGGGGGGTGGGGGGGAGGCGAGAGGGGCCCTCAGGAGCCCAGGGCTGAGCTACACAATAGGGGGAATCCTAGAGTCTTTCCCCCAAAGAGTGGGAAAAGTCTCCACAGAGTACAGGTGATAGAGGAGTTCTAGCCTACACCACGGAGGTGCCAAAAAGAGACTCACAGTTAGTTACCAAGCTGCTGGCCTGAAACTGTGTGGTATGCCAGTGTAGGGGAGGAAAATAATTTTCCTTCTACCCTTCTCAGTTCTTCTGGCTGGTCTAACAGTCAAATGGGCATGAGAGAAACTAACAGGAGAAATGATTCCAGTTGATTACATAGGTACTAACAGGGACTCCCTCAGAATAGGGGACCTTGAGTACAAACTGGGCAGTTGGGGTTTATATGGCATCTTCCATTTAGGAAAAAGAGGGGTAGTGGTTTGGACTTTAAGGGAAGGTAGGCAGGGAGTAAACATTTGATTTTTTTTAAAAAAAAATGGGCCCTGGCTGGTGTGGCTCAGTGGATTGAGTGCCAGCCTACAAACCAAAGGGTCGCAGGTTCAATTCCCAGTCAGGGCACCTGCCTGGGTTGTGGGCCAGGTACCCAGTAGGGGATGCACAAGAGGCAACCATACATTGATGTTTCTCTCCCTTTCTCCCTCCCTTCCCCTCTGTCTAAAAGGAAATAAATAAAATCTTTTTTTCTAATCCTTGCCATCCACCAGAAACAATGGAACCCAGAGAAAAGTCGAACAGATTTTGCTAGGTTCCTCCCAGCCATCCACACATGGTTCATGTTATGCTCAGGTGATAGCTTCCTTAATTTAAGCAGGTTTTTCCATCTGAGTCCCTTGATGCAGATAAGGTGGAGGTAAAAGGTTCTTCCTGAGTCTTTTGTCTCTTAAAAATAACCAGCTTAGAACAGTCAATAACCCGAAAAGGCATATTTGGAGGAGAGAAAATGCTGCCAACTCTCCCTGGTAAGCAGCTTGTGCTTACCAAAGTGAAAACTGCCCCAGACAACATCGAGCAGGCAAGAAGGACTTTGTAAAAATTTGTTTTCACTTCTCACCTACAGTTGGCATTCAATACTCTATTAATTGCAGGTGAAGGGAGATTTTGCTCAAGCACATTACAATAGAGAGAGAGGCCAGAACTCAGTGTGAACTCAACTCAGCTAAAACTGAAGGGCGGTCGGGTTTTTAAGAGCTGGGGGGATGGAGCGCTCCATAGGTCATCTGTGTTTGCTAATCAGTTTCCCCCAAAGGAAAAGGAAACTACCTTGTATCTTCATGATAGCAGGTAGTTTTGTTTTGTGTTTAAGATTTTATTTACTTATTTTTAGGGAGAAAGGAAGGGAAGGAGAAAGAGAGGGAGAGAAACATCAATGTGTGGTTGCCTCTCACGCGCCTGTTACTGGGGACCTGGCCTGCAACCCAGGCATGTGCCCTGACTGGGATTCGAACCGGCGACCCTTTGTTTCACAGCCCAGGAGGTAGTTTTTTTACTGCTGGGAAAAAAAGCAACCACTGAAGATAAGCTCTGGCTCTGCTGGGGAAACTGGAAGATAGAGGTGCTCCCTGTTTTGGTGTTTACTTTTCAAAGAAATGGTTCCCAGGACCTTGAGAGAGGCATTTCCTGGGCAGTAAAACTGCCAAGAGGCTCTTCAGAGAAATTTACACACATCTTGGAGGAGCAGTCAAAGAATTGAGGGTGACAAGTTTTCTAAAGCAAGAAACTGGTGGGACTGGAAGGGACATCTGGAGCCTCCATGGTTAGGTCTTCTGAATTGTGGAAGGGCCGGGTGACAGGGAGGGGTGAGAAGGAGGTCAGGGAGAGGCAGGAAGAAGCTTGTCTCAAGTTCAGACAAGCTGAGGGAAAAGTTACAGTCGTTCTGGTCATGCTCCGTAAGCCCAGTCTGCCCGGGTTCAAATCCGGTCTGCATTGCTTACTGGGGCAAGTTTCTCAACCTCTCTGGGCCTGGTTTCCTCCCCTTGTAAAATGCAGATGATTAACGCTTACCTCATAGGACAGTTGTGTAGCTTAAATGTGTTCATGCAAGCACAGCACTTAAAACAGTACCTGGGAGCCCTGGCTGGTGTAGCTCAGTGGATTGAGCATAGGCTGCAAACCAAAGGGTCACCAGTTCAATTCCCAGTCAGGGCACCTCCCTGGGTTGCAGGTCAGGTCCCCAGTGGGGACCACGTGAGAGGCAACCACACACTGATGTTTCTCTTCCTCTCTTTCTCCCTCACTTCCTCTGTCTATAAAAATAAATAAATAAAAAGATTTAAAAAAACAACAGTACCTGGTACTGCTTGTTGTGAGTTGAGTCATGTTACTCTTCTGCACCTCCTATCATCCCATCTGAGAATTTATATGGAAAATAAAATGAAAAAATGTTTTAACTTCTAAAGAAATAGAAAATTAAATGAGCTGATGCAAACCCCCTGAGCAGAGGCCTGGTGTCTGGTAAGACTTTTTAAAAATGACCAACATTCACCCTGACCAGTGTGGTTCAGCTGGTTGGGCATCTGCAAACCAAAAGGTCACTGATTTGATTCCCAGTCAGGACACAGGCCTGGTTTGCATGTCTGGTCCCCAGTTAGGGGGCAGCAGAGATGCAACCAAATGATGTTTCTCTCATACATTCTTGTTCCTCTCCTCTCTTTTTTCCTCCCTTCCCCTCTCTGAAAAAAAAAAATCCTTTTAAAAAAAGTAAATAAGTAAAAATGACCACCATTCCTGTAACTATAGTTTCTATTTTACCACTGCAATTTGCTCACGCTCTTATTGATTTTCTGTTTTGTCACTCTAATCGTTATTTACTATGGCTTTGTTATCACCTCATACTACTCCCTGTTAATAGTGACATCAGTTCAATCCCCAGTCAGGGCACATACAAGAAGCAACCAATGGATGCATAAGTAAGTGGGACAATACACTGATGTTTCTCTCTCTCTCCCCAAAATATCAATAAATAAAATTTAATTAAAAAATAGTACTCCAATAGGCGTGGCTTGGTGGGTTGGTCATCATTCCACAAAGCAAAAAGTCACTGGCTTGATTCCCTGTCAGAGCACATGCCTGAGTTGCAGGCCAGCTCCCTGACTGGAGGCATGAGAGAGGCACCTGATCAATATTTCTCTCCCTCTCTTTCTCCCTCCCTTCCCCTCTCTCTAAAAATAAGTAAGTAAAATGTAAAAAAAAAATTGACCTAACCAGTGTGGCTCAGCTGCTTGGATGTCATCCAAGTGAATGGTCACCGGTTGGACTCCCAGGCAGGGTACGACCTCCCAGAAAGGTTACAGGTTGGACTGCCAGACAGGACCTCCCAGTTGCAGGTTCGGTCCCTCATTGGGGCACATACAAGTAAGAACCGGTAGATGTTTCTAAGAATGAATAGATGTTTCTCTCCTTCTCTTTGTCCCTCCTTTCCCCTCTCTAAAAATAAATAAAGTTTAGAAATATTGACATCAGCAATATTACTATTATTACCTCACTATTGCCTTGCAGCAAGCAGCTGCAAAGCCTGCCAGCCCCTCTCATTCCCAAGATAGGCTTTTCCTCCTTGGGGCCTGTATGCCTTCATCTGTCTTGAGGAGATGGAATGGAGCTCAGGCCCCCAAGCCTCCAACAGGAAGCAAAGACTGATGCCCTTTAGACAAGTGGGACACAGTGGCTGAACCCACTGAATAATTAAGACACCAGACAGATGGCAAGGAGGGTGGGGCCTGGAGGCAGTGTACAACCCCATTAAACAAAGTTGCCCTCTGTTCCCCAGCATTGCTGAAGACCCCATTCACCCCACGACACTGGCTAATGGATTCACACAGTGTTCCCCTCCCCACTGGGATCACCCACAAGCTGGCTAAACCCCAGGAGATGAAAATAAGTCAAACCCAGACTTCCCCCAGGGCTGTCTCAGCTCTTCTAAAAGGTCTTGGCATTTGCCCTGGCTGGTGTGGCTCAGTGGATCAAGTGCAGACCTATGAACCAAAGGGTCCCTGTTTCAATTTCTGGTCAGGGCACATGCCTGGGTTGCAGTCCCGGTCCCCAGTTAGAGGTGCCTGAGAGAAAACTACGCACTGATGTTTCTCTCCCTCTCTTTCTCCACCCCTTCTTCCCCTCTCTCTAAAAATAAATAAATAAAATCTTTAAAAAAAGTGAGATAGACATGATGCCTTCAAAACACTGTACAAAGTAATTCAAATTTTATTGAGTCCGTTTCCAGAAACTGACCACACAGAGGCATAAGGCACATTCCTTGACCTTGAGGAGCTCACAGTCTAGTAAGGCAGACAGACACTGAAAGGATTCCCGCAAAGATGGACTGGCAG
The DNA here is from genome assembly GCF_004126475.2 of Phyllostomus discolor. NCBI lineage: Eukaryota > Metazoa > Chordata > Mammalia > Chiroptera > Phyllostomidae > Phyllostomus > Phyllostomus discolor. Next base: position 15,360,809 of record NC_040914.2, read on the forward strand.
GGCCAGCTGCCAACGGAGGAGGGAACCACTATCCTACTCGGCCCCCCAGAGTCCAGGTTGGCTAGGAGAAAGGGAATAGGAAGCTTGGTCTCTCCCATCCTTCCCGTGACTATTCTGACTAGGCACCATGATGAGGGGGACGCGTTTGCTACCTCAAAAAGCTAGAACACCCGGCAGGATATATACAATGGTAACTTTATTTCCCGAAGCCGCAAACCAGTGCAGCAGCAGCCAGCAGTACTGGGGTAAATGGAAAAACTGGGACTGGGCCAGCCCAGTCCAGTGGTGGGAAAGGGAAGAGAGGGTGGGTACCCGGGGCCAGGGAAGGAGGGCAAGAGGGAGTTTTCCAGGTGGAGAAGCTCATAGCAGGGTGCCAGCAGCCACGGCCAACAGAAGACCCATGAACCCTGCCAAGGGAGCTTCAGAGCCTTTGTTATGGGCCCAATTTTTTGTGGGGTACTGCTCCTTATTACTGCGGTCCTGGTGACTAACAGCACCTCCAGCCAAGCTAGATCCCTCTTCCCGGAAGGTCTCAGGTTCTGCCTCCTTTGGAGGAGTCTGGCTGGTGGAGGCTAGAGTGGGCTTGGTGGCAGAGAGGGTCGTGGTTGGGGTCGGGGTGGAAGGTGTGACAGCGGTGGTCGGAGCCCGCGTGGTGGGCGGAGCAGCCGGCAGCAGGACAAGCGGCGGGATCCGCGAGGAGAAGTAGGTCTTGTTGCGAAGGTCTGCGTTACAGCGGGGCCCCTTGCAGCAGGAGCCGCTGAGCGTGAACCCCGGGCCTGTCACCGCATCCCGGGTGCAGAACTCGTCCTGGACGCAGCCCCGGACAGGCAGGGATACAGTCACGTTGGCTGAAGGAGGGAGACACAGGTAGGTCGGTGATTGAAATGCAGGGAGGGGAGGCCCAGCCAGAATGAAACTTAGCAGGGCTTGTTAATCTGAAAGTCTTAACTCGGGCCCCACTTTGAGAAACACTGGCCAAAGTCCCAGTCTTTGGCTTATGATGGATCACATTTCCCACAGTACATTCAGGGGGAAAGTGAACAGGTCGGTCTACAAGCCCAACAGTGCCGTGGAAGAAAGGTTTGGACAGGGGTACAACACCTCTCACATGACCAAAGAGAAAAAAACAAATGCCCCGTACCTCCCTCCCATCATTTTTCACATACCTCTACCCCTAACACCGCCAGTATTTAGTCTCAGAGTCAGAACTCTATCTCCCCAATACCCTGGCAGGGGACGGAGTTCGAACGTCTCCCATGATTCCCTGAGGCAGAGGCCAGGAGGCTGAATGGCACCTCTCCAAAGTAGTTAGGTGGGCACCCTAACCCCTTGAGTTTTAAGGAGTGGGAACTAGATTCCCGCAATGCCCAGGCAGAAACTGGAAGATTTAAATACGTTTCCCATTGCACATCCCTGCATTCTGTACTTAGCAGGCTTCTATAGAAATGTACTTTTCCCAAAAACTAGGACAAAAAGCATCCCTATCCCCGCGCTACACTGGGGATAGGACTGCATTTCTCATGACATTTTAGAAAACAAGACAAGCCCTTGGGCCTACAGCTCCCAGAATGCGTTGGGGGTCGGGGGGACTTTGAATAAAGGACAACCAGCGCCCAGGAGGCCTCAGAAAGGCTACAACTCCCCGGGCCTCGCTCACCTGCAGTCAGGGTGACGTTGCCGTCAAAACAGCCCTTGTAGGCGCGGTCGCTGGCGTTGTAGCAGCTCACGACCGGCGGTTTGGTGCCCTGGCACGCCTTGCGGCTCAGCCCCACGCAGCTGTAGCACTCGGCGCCGTTGGGCTCGTTCGCACTCTCATTGCCTGCGAGGGTTGCAGGATGGAAGGAAGGGGTTGAGCTCTACCGGAGGTCTCCACAGTCCACCCCCCCCCCGCCCCGCCCCTCGACGGTGCTGGCTGAGCCTGTAGCCCCGCCCCACCCTGTGAGCCCACCTCTAGAGTCCAATCTCACAGGTGCCCTGTGGCAATGAAGTCCCGCCCGTTGACTCTCGGCCCCGCCCCCGATCGTGGCTCCGCCCCCAACCCCTTTGACGTCCTCCAGCTCGCATCCATTGGTCACCCTCGGCGGCTCCGGCCCGTTGTGGCTCCGCCCCTGGGCCTGGGGCTCGGCTCCAACCCACCTGCTGGGGTGAGCGCTCGCGAGCTGAGGTTGAGCTTGGCGTTGCAGCGGTCCTCCGAGCACTGCTGCAGCTGGATGAAGGCCAGAAGCCCGGCAAGGTCCAGCCCGCGGTCATTCTTGCCCGGGAGTCCCGAACCGCAGCCGCGGACTGCCAACGAGAATTGTCCGTGGACTGTGGAGAGGAAAAGAGGGGTCAGAGGAGGCGAGACCCTCAGAAAGAGCTGATTGGAAAGAATGACAAACGGAGGGGCGGAACTTCAAGAAGCTGAGTCCGAGTCTAGACAGGTGTGGCTCAGTGGGTTGGGCGTCCTTCCGCAAACGGAAAGGTCGTTGGTGGATTCCTGGTCAGCGCACCTGCCTGGGTTGCGGGCCAGGTCACCTGTTGGGGCCGCGGGAGAGGCAACTAATCGATGTTTCTCTCTCACACGGATGTTTCTCTGACTCTCTTTTTCCCTCCCCCCACCCCTATAAAAATAAATAAAATCTTTTAAAAAAGCAGAGTCCATGGATCTGCCAGGCTGACAGACACTGAATAGAGGGCTGGCTGTAATAAAAGGGCGGAACCGCAGAAAGCAACCTCAGAAGGAACTGAGAGACTGAAAAGGGCACAGGATGGGAGAAGGGTGGGGCCTCCTGGGAGCAGTGGCCTCAGATAGGGGTGGGATGTGGGTCAGAGCGTCGGTGCCTCATTCTCCATCACCACTGGATAGAGGAGGAGAACATTCTGGTAGGGACAGAAATGGCTAGAGGGGGGCTCAGTGGTGGAGCAGAAATGAACAGCGTGTGGCCCTCCATCGAAGGGGGCGAGGTCCGAGATCCCGGATCTCCTAGTTCACCCTACCCACTTCTCAACTCTCAGCCCCTTACCCCTCTGAGCCCGAAGGGCGTGGTGGTGTTGAAGGGCCTGGGCCAGGCTGAAGGGCCAGGCTGACATGGAGGGATGGGGCTGCTGGGAAGGGTGTGGCCAAGTTCAGAGAGGGGCGGGACTACAAGGAGGCGGAACCCGGCTGGAGGAACTTGAAGGAGTGGGTACATGGACTAGGGGGCCCCACTCACTGGTCTCCACCGCCCCCACGGCTTCTGTGCAGACTTCCACTCCTGGCGCGCACTTCACGGTCTTGATCTTCTGCGGCGAGCACCCGTCATCTGCTTTCTGCACGCAGCTGTAGCACTCCAGAGCCTGAGCTCCTGGGGACGAGGGGCGGAGCAGAATGAGCGACCCCTAGTTAAGCTTCTTCCACCCCCGGCCGGGCAAGGAGAAATAGTCCTCCCCACGCCCTGTGTCCGCAGGATGAGACAATCCGATGGCACAACCTTTTCTAGGGCAGGAGTAAGGAAAATCTTCCCACAGATCTGGGGTCGTGGGATACATTGTGTCCCTCTCCTTCAAGCCCCCTAATGCCTACAGCTGGGACTACCTTTCCCACAGCGCCTGATGCCCAACGTGGGGGGTCCCTAACCTGGGGCACTGGGAGAACCCTGCTACGGACCAGGAGCGCCTTCCCACACTTCTCCACCCAGGATGGGATCCCTTTCCACAAGCCTCCTCTGACCAGGGCAGTGGACCTTCCCACAGCCCCTTCTCAGGATGAAAGAGCTTTCCCCACAGGCGCCACCCCCACCCCCCAGGGCAGGAATCCTCCGCACAAGCCCCCTCTGACCAGGGCAGATGGTCTTTCCCACAGCCCTTCGGCTCAGGATGCGGAGATCCTTCCTTCAGCCTCTATGTAGGGGCAACGAGGGAACCCTCCTCCCCAGAGCCTCCGCTCTACCCCCTCCGACGCTCCCTGCAGCAGACCCACCTTCTCGAAGCAGTATCGGCAGCAGCAGCCAACCTGTAGTCCAGATCACTGCCCGGGCACCTGCGTTCCTGGCGGGGGCCATGCTTCGATCCTGCTCCCTTGGCGTCCCCCCTCGGTGTGCCACTTCCCAACCCAACTCCTCTTACCTGGACCCAGGATGAGTAACCTCCCCCCAGGCAACCCTGGCCTTGCTCAACCGGGCCAAATCAGCGTCCGCTGTGGGCGCGGAACACCCGCCCCTGGGTGGGTCCCCCGCAGCTGCCAAGGAGTGAAATGGCAGGGCTCCAGGTCCCTGGCAGTTCTCAGGAGAAAGTCTGTGTGTTTGGGGGGTAGAGAGGGGAGTGCTGAGGTTCGCAGAGGGGTCTACTCAACACTGGGCACTCACCAAATATTTCATGACTACCTGCAGTGTGTGGCTTTGGTCTGGGGGGCCTGCAGATTAAGACAGGACCAGGGCCTGTCCTCACAGAGATCACAGTCTGATGGGGGAGAGACAGATGTTCGTCAACTAATCACACAAATTGTTATCTACAACGAGCACAATGAAGGAAAAAGTGCAGGGAGCTACAAGGAGTGTGGAGCCTAGAAGTGGGGACTGGTCTGTGAAGCTTCCCTGAGGAAGTAATGCCAGTGGTGGTCTCAAAGACAGGGAGGGTTTAGCCTATGAAGTAGGTCGGGGTGGGAGCTGAGAGCATTACAGAGCAGAGGGAGCAGCAGATGCAAAGACCTACAGATGGGAAGTAGCATGAACCATTCAAACTCGAAGAAGAGCCATGTGTCTGGAGCTCAGAGAGTGAGAAAAAAGGGTGGAAAGTGAGGCAGACGACCAGGCAGGGGCTAGGGCACCAGAGGCCCTGAGAAGGGATTTGAATTAATTCTGAGAAAGGTGGACAACTTTTGAGAGAGTCTCAGTCAGCTGGGGACACAATCACATCTTTCATTATTATGTGCTCAAAAGCAGGAGGCCCTGCAGGCCCCAGCCAGGTGGGAAAGTTTCATGATCAATCTGGGAAATAATGCAAATATCCATCAAGAAGGGAATGGAGCCCTGGCTGGTGTGGCTCAGTGGATTGAAAGCCGGCCTGAGAATCAAAGGGTCACTGGTTCAATTCCAAGTCAGGGCACATGCCTAGGTTGTGGGCCAGGTCCCCAGTAGGGGGAGCGCGACAGGCAACCACACACTGATGTTTCTCTCCCTCTCTGTCTCCCTCCCTTCCCCTCTCTTTTTTTTTAAAGAAGTGAATAGAAAAACAGTGGGTCACCTGTGGAATACTACACAGCAATGAAAAGGCCAACTAACAGCTTCAGCCACATGGATGAAGCTCAAAAGCTTCATGTTGAGCTCAAGAATCCTTAAACAAAGAAAGCATACTTTATAGCTCCATTTATATGAAGTTCTAGACCAGGCAAAACTAGCCAGTGGTGCAGGAAATCACAGTAGGGGTTATCTTTGGCTGGGCATTGCCCCAAAGGAGCAATGGTGAGAAGCCCTTACAATCTCTTTCTGGGTGGTAGTTACACATGTATGCAAATATGTAAAGAATCACCAAGCTGTATACTTATGCAAGTCACTGAACATACATTATCATTAAAGGAAGAAAGGAGAGCCCTGGCCAGTGTGGCTCAGTCGGTTGGAACGTCATCCGGTAAACTGAAAGGCTGTAGGTTTGATTCCTGGCAAGGGCACATGCGTAGGTTGTGGGTTCAGCCCCCAGTCAGGGCACATATGAGAAGCAACCAATCCATGTTTCTCTCCTTCCCTCTCTCCTTCCTTTCTCCCCTCTCTAACATCAATAAGCATGTCCTCAGGTGAGGATTTAAAAAAAAAAAAAGAATGAATGAAAGAGGACAACTGTTTCTGTGACCTTTGTGTAAATAAGTACAAGACTCCAGAAGGGGAGAGAAAGAAGACCAGGAGTCCAGTGAGGGAACTGGCCAGTTTTCCAGGTAAGAGAAAGTAAGACAGCCCCTGAGGGTTGGCCAGGGGTTGGCCTGGCACTCTCTGTGAGGTCATAGTGTTCTGTGAGCCACCAACACAGACCACGACCATCACTCAGGGCCACACTGTGACCGGGATGGAACGAGATGCACTCAGGACCACCGCATCACCACGTCTGAATACAGAAACAAACAAGAGCAAATCACAGAATGACTAATCAACCCCATATCCTGGCTTTAATGTAAGGGACTGCTTATATTTATTATATTGTGTTACGTTAAAGTTACAGCTTTACTCTTGCATTGCTTCTCCTGGCTCATAGATAAGATTTACCCATGGCAGTAAAAATAGTGGCTGTGTTCATAAAGATGTTATCTGTTCCCTAGGCCCCATTGGGCACCCCCACTCCCGACAATGAGTAGCACCTCAGTCATAGGTGAGGTCACTTGGCATCACGTCAAGAAAGTGAATGGGTGCTTGTGAGGTCACTTGGCACCGGCCCCCTGCTCTGCCTCCCAGCCTTGGAATCTGAGCCCCACTTATGGTTTGCTGTGTGACCCTGTGGTAAGTGTCTTCACCTCTCTGAGCCTTCGAGGTGTCTCTTATAATAAAGGAAGGAATGTCTTTCGTGGAGGAGTGAGGCAGGGGGCAAAGTATCAAGTCTGGAATTTTAATCCTGCCTCTGCCATCCTCCTGCTGTGTGACCTGCAACAACTGTGTCTCCTCCGAACGTCGGCTGCCTCCTTTGCCAAATGGGTCTGAAAACCCCTATCTCTTGTGGGGTGCAGGGAGGCCAGCTGATAATACTATTATTATTATGTGCTCAAAAGCAGGAGGCCCTGCAGGCTCCAGCCGCGTGGGAGAGTTTCAGGGAGGAACCCCAACTGGCTGGACCAGAACAACTAGCGTCTTGGGAGGGAATGGGACCCAGGGTGGGGAGCCTCCTCTTGCTCAGGCCTGCCCGGGTTCCGGGCATTGACCCCCGCCTGGCCCTGAACCAGGGAGCAAAGGGAGGTTTGAATGCAGGGCCTCTGCTTAGCCTGCTCAGTGACTCTTCCCAGCTCCTCTCCTCAGAAGTCACTGCGAAAAGATTTAGAATCCGGTTCTCAAGGTGGATGCACAGAGTCGGTGCAGAGGCAGTCCCCAGTCCTGGAGGTCACGCCAGGGCCTCAGACAAGCCTGGGGCCAAATCCTCTAAGGGGGTTTCCTGTCCCCCAGGACAGCACAGGCACTAAGCCCAGTGACATTCCCAGCCTGTCTCAGACTCACTCCCTTTGGGTTGTACCATCTGGGATATGTCAGAGAAGGGGTGGGGTCAGGGGCAGTGCTGGCTCCATAAACTGTGGGGCTCAGTGCACAATGAAAATATGGGAATCTGGTTCAAAAGGCAGAAAAAAATGCCTTTAAAAATAATAAAAATAGAAACTCTTTCTCCCACCATCTCTCTCCACCCCTCCTGGTGTTTAATGCCATGTTCCCTTGGGCACAGGGATGCTTGTGGGGTGAGCACAGACCCTCACAGGTGTCTAGAGACCCTGCCGCATAACTAGAATGGACCTGGTTGTGGGCCCCCTTTCCACCAGCTGCCCACAGCCACACCCCACCCTGACATGCCGTAAGGCACTCATGCCTGACCCTGAGCTTCCACGTACACCCCGGCCCTGCTGAAGCTGCAGGGTGGTGGTGGTCACAGGGAGGGGGAGGCAGAGTGAATTGGTCCCAGGGAGGTGAGAGGTGGAGTTCCGGCTCCAATCCCCACAACTCGTGCTTCACATCCCTTCAGACTTCACTTATAAAAACACAAGTTCAAATACAAAATTAAGACTTTCCAGACAGCAACCACAGAGCATTAATCCTGAGACGGTTCTTCTGAGCACACGACCTGTCAGCTGGTCATGTGCCATGGAGCTGGCCCCAGCAAGCGTCCAGTTTGCAGAGCGGATGAATTGATCCAAGAATGCAGATGTCTCCCACCTGGGGGGGGGGGTGGTCAAGGAAGGGACACCTGGGATCACTGAGAGCCTGGGGATTAGGGTGTCAGCCTCCCCAGGACTCAGAAACACCAATTCTGGGACAGGACTGGCAGGACACCCAGGTCCTGAGGACATGGGAACCAGAGGGACTTAATGTCTCATTTCAGAGGGGGTGAGGGAGACCTGTCTCCAGACAGGTGACAGCCTAGAGGAGTCACTTTGGGGGAGCCTGGGGAACTGCGGAAGCCCAGAACAGGCACCTGACACAGTCTAGGGAACAGGAAAAGCTTTTTGAAGGAGGGGACACCTTGGGTCGGGCCTAAAGGATAAAGAGTTAATTGTGCCTTGTTCACCATTATCCCCAGTCCTCAGCATCTTTCTTGTCAATTTATTAAAACATTAGACATTTTCTCAACACCTAGTTTGCACAAGGCCCTTTGCTGTGCATGAAGGACTCAGTAGTGACAAAGACAGCCCCAGTCCCTGCCTTCTGGAGCTCCCACCCAGCACAGACACACACTCATCAGCAGTGATGACGCAGTGCAGTCAAGGCTGTGATGAGTGATCAGAGCCGGGTTGTGAAGCCCAGGGGAAGCATCTGACTCAGCCTTGAGAATCAGGGAAGGCTTCCTGGAGAAGGAAACATCTGAGCTAAAACCTAAGTGATGAGTAAGAATTGGGTAGAGTCGGAAAAGCGGTCTAAGAGGTGAAAGGGAAGCATTTTTCTTTGTTCACTTTCATGGAATGAAATGTGCCCTATGGTGCTGGGGACACAGCAATGACAGGACAGCCCTGGCTCTGCCCTCATGGAGCTCCCCGTCTAGAACATAAATCACCAGCGATAACCTAGCTGTTCAGGGATGGAACAGTAGAACTTAAAGCAGTGCCTGACCCAGTCAGGAAGGGCTTCCCAATTCAGACCTGAAGAATGAGGAGCTAGCTGGTTAAGGGCAGGGCAGAGGGAATAACATGTGCCAAGGCCTGGAGGGCAGGAGCCTAGGAGCTCTTAGTAATTGTCACGAGCCCAGTCAAATCAGAAAGGGGAAAGCAGACTTGGCTGGTGTGGCTTAGTGGCTTGAGTGCCGGCTTGCAAATCAACAGGTCTCTGGTTCCATTCCCAGTGAGAGCACACACACCTGCGTTGCAGGCTAGGTCCCTGGTTGGCGGTGTGAGAGGCAACAGACTGATGTTTCTCTCCCTTCCCCTCTAAAATCATTTGAAAGGGGGGTGGGAGTGGGAGCAGATAGACCCACAAACTAAAAGACGAAAATTGCCAAAGGCTAAGGTCACATGCCTTTCCACACCCCTCTCCCAGCCGTGACCTTAGATCGAAGGCCTCCGTTTTTAAAAAGGAGAGAACCGGCTGGGGGACGCCTGGTGCTCTGACGTACCCTAACTCGGACGCCCTGCCCAAGATACCGGACCAAGGGGCCCAGACGCCTGGACTGGAAAACACAACAAGCAGTTTTTCCTCCACGTTTAATTCGGTATCACAGGAGCACCAATAAATAGTTTCTGCCCGCCCCCGCACTTTTCCTCCAACCCGGCACAGGGCTCCAGGGGCTGGCTTCCCATCGGGGGAAAGACACCTGCAGCCCCGAAAACACACCGCGGCTCAGGCCAGCAGAGCCGCAGCACCTGCAGAATTCCCGGAGTTCCAAAGGGGCGGGCCCAGGCTTTCCGGAAGTGGGCGGGGCCTCACGGGCACCTTGCGCGCCGACGGAGCCCCACTGGGTGGTCTGCCAGGAGGGTGGGGCCGCTCAGGGGGCGTGGTTCTCGTCCGCCGCCGTCACGATGACGTCCATCCAGATGCGCATGGCCTCGGGGCTGGGCGCTACCATGTAGAAGAGGCGCTCGTAGGTTTTGACGCAGAATGTCAGGCGAGGGTTGGGGCTCTGCGATAAAGCGGGGAGTGGAGGTGGTTAAGAGCACCTATGGGGTGGAATGTGGCGTCGGACGAGCTCCTTAGACTCGCCGAGTCTGTTTCCTCATCTGCCGTCCCAAACAGTGGCTCCTACCGCATTGGGTGGCGAGGGTGAAATGAATTAACACAAGAAGGAGCTTAGAATTTTTAGGAGAAAGGAACTTAAAAGGACCCGTGTTCCTTTCCCCCAGCCTACCTTTCCCTATATTAGAAATCTGCCCTGGCTGGCGTAGCTCAGTGGATTGAGCACAGGCTGCAAACCAAAGTGTCGCAGGTTCGATTCCCAGTCAGGGTACATGCCTGGGTTGCAGGCCATGACCCCCAGCAACTGCACATTCATGTTTCTCTCTCTCTTTCTCCCTCCCTTCCCTCTCTAAAAATAAATAAATAAATAAAATCTAAAAAAAAAGAAATCTAAGCATTCAGATTTCCTTTCTCCAAAATGGAGCTCTCCCTGGCTTGTAACTGGGGGAAGCTAGCGTGTTCTACAACCTTTATTTATTATTTACTTGCCAAGCCCAAATTCAGGAAACCCCTTACATCCATTATCTGTCTTTGACCTTCTCACCTCCGAGGAAATGGGGTGGAGTGTGCCCATTTTGCAGGTGAGAAAACTAAGGCTGGCAAACAGAAGGCACTTCCCTGATGTCCCATCGGCTGCTTCCCACAGCTCTTTCTAACCACTGTACCAGTTGCCAACATTTAAATTTCTGGCACTGCACTGTTTTAAAAGTTCACGTTTCTGAGTCCTCTGGAGAAAAAATAAAAAATATGGTGTGACATGGGGCCCATTCTGTTTGGCAACTACGGGCAGAAGCTGAAACCACTGTCTCCTCTGAATGCTCCCAGGCTGCCCCACCGTCACCCTGCTGTCTTCATTCATTCATTCATCAGGTTACCAAACCTTTGCTCTAAATCGTTCATTCCAAGAAAAGTAACAGTGGCTGAGAACCAGAGGCTGCACTCCTAACTTTTGGTCCCTGTAGTGAAATGCCCTGTTGCCCCCCTGTGCTGGATGGAGTACCCTGATGGTGGGGGCCATAGATGGCCTTTCCCGGGAACTAGCTAAGGCTAGACTGCAGGGGCTCACACCAGGGGGACAGGGCAGCGCCCAGCAGGGACTTCACCTTGAAGGCACAGCGCAGGTGGTCATAATACACTTCCTCGATGGCCTGGAAGTAGATGACGCCTTTGAGTTTGGACTCTTCCTTGTCTGACAGGGAGGTGAGGGAGAAACAGCCAGTAAGTTGTGTGTGTGGCATGAGTATGTGTCGGGCAGGGTGGGGTCACCGGGCCCATGTCCCGAGACTGGGGTTGGGGAGAGGAGAGGGTTGACAGTCTGAAGGCCCCTAGAGTATTGTGGTTGTAAGGTGAGTGAAAGTGGATCCTAAATGGGAACCTGGTGTGGAGTCTGGACAGGACTAAGGGATGGGGTTGGAATCCTGGGTCCCTCAATGCCTTGGTCCCCGACAAGCAAAGGGACTCAAGAAGAGGCCAGATGCACTGACTCCCCTGGAGAAAAATCGAGAGGGCCTGGCCTCCTGGGTGACAGAGGCAGGGGAGGGCAATGATGAGGTGGATCGACTCCTCCTGGGTGTCTTAGGAAAATGGGGGCTGGGGAGCCAAAATTATGCAAAGCTGTTACCCAGGTTACCAAGGCAGACCTTCTATAGGAGGAAGGGGATGGAGATCCATCCGGACTCCTGGGTCCTGGGGGAAGAGGGAGCTGGGAGCCCAGAGTCCTGGGTTGTGGTCAGTTAGGAAGGAGTAAGGGACCAAACTTCTGGACCCTGGGAGAAGCAGGGTGTGGTGGCTTAGACTCCTGAGTTTGCGGGGTGGGAGGGGCTGGGGATCCAGACCCATGCGCCTAAGAGAAGGGGGCGGGGCCAGGACTCCTAGGTGTCTGGTGGGAAAGCCCTGGGAGTGGACTCTCCCAGGGTGTGGGGGCCCACAGCGGCCAGGATAGGTTTACCCGCATAGTAGGCCAGGCGCCGGGCCTGGCGGTCAAAGCAGAACCACCGCTTCCTCCAGGTCTTGATGCGCCCGCCCATCTTCACCAGGGGCCCGCGGCAGCAGCCCCCAGACACCTGGACATTTGGGCAGTTTTCGGGGTTGTGGCCCCAGCGTTCCAGGTGCTGCTGGAGATCCAAGACCCGGGGTACAGGAGGGCGGGGTGGGAGCATGGGCGGGGCCTGGGAGAAAAGAAAAGGGGGCAGCTGAGGGCACAGGGTCAGGAGATCCTGAAGCCTGGAGCCCACAGGAGGGGCCATCAGAGCAGCTCACTGCAAGGCCTCCTACAGCCTCTAAACAGTAACACTAGCAGTGACGACCCTCATGGGGAACCTGACGGCTACACTTACTGACTATGAAACTGACTGCCCTAGCCTCACCAGTATCAACCCCCTGACTCCCCCCACACCCTGCCCACCCCTGGGACAGGGCTACTATGAGCCCCATATTACAGATGAGCAAAGTGAGGTACAAAGAGATGAAGTAATCCACCCAAGGTCACCCAGAGCTCAGGTGGCAGAGCTGGGGCCAGAACCCAGGGCTTCCTGACTTAAGAGCTCACCGTGAAACACCAGAGGGGAGGGATGCCTAGGTCAGGGTCCCCGAAGTAGGACCCCCACATACTGTCTCTGTAAAGCAGGGATTGAATAGTAAGTGGTCAATAAATGAGCACACTATTTCCATTATTATTGCTGTTGTGATGAAATTAGTGACTATTACCTGTGCTAAGCACTTTATAGTGTGTGGTTACCTCTTACACGCACCCTACTGGGGACCTGGCCTGCAACCCAGGCATGTGCCCTGACTGGGAATCAAATCAATGACCCTTCCGTTTGCAGGCCAGCGCTCAATCCACTGAGCCACACCAGCCGGGACTATTATCCCCGTTTTAAAGATATGGAAACTAAGACTCAGAGAGGTTATCACTAGGCCCAAGCCACAGAGCCAGAGATAACCAAGACAGGACTCACCAGGTGGCAGTCCCCTCAGGTGTCAGAAAGGGGGAACAGTAGAGTCACCAGGTTGGAGAGCCTGGTGACTAATTACATTAAGGCCCTGAAAGTGCCTACTGTCACCCAGCCCAGCCTGACCATCTCCAGTCTTCCCGAACTAGCCCTGCAAAGACTGGCATGACCCCGGAGTCAGGGGGCTCCGGCCAGGCCTCAGGCCTGCCTGCAAGCAGAGCCCCTGGCGGGGTCTGGGGTGGGGTGAGGATCTGCACATGTGACAGGCCCCAGGGACGCCGATGCTGTTGGTCCACGGGCCACACTGTGAGTGTGGAGGGCTGAAAAGACTGAAGTGAGGCCAGAGCAAGAAGGGGTGAGACACAGAAGAGACTCACTGGATGGAGACAAGGAGAGGAGAAGGGGGATGAGGGGGAGCAGGGGAGCGCACCTGAGGGGCAGAGGTTGTTGCAAGGATGCTAGCCAGGGCGCCTGGAAGCACAGGGGTCATCCCCTCAAATCCGTACAGTTAATACTACAGATCGCCGCTGTGTATGGGCGGCCCCCCACTGCATCCAGCAATCACTGTGACCGCCTCACTTCCTCTCCCATTCCTGTCCCCATTCGACAGCTGAGGAAACTGAGGCTTCAGAGAGGAGGTGACTCAGCCAGGTCACCCATGTAGGACGTGGTGGATGGAGTCCGCCCTGATCCAAGAGAGCAGGGCTGGGCTCTGGGCTGTGCACTCCGCCCCTGGCAGGTCACCCGCACAGGACCCCCACCCTCTCGGAGCCTCAGGTTCCCCTGCACTGGACCTCAGGGGCTGTTTCCACAGCACAGGCTGCTCCAGGGATGCGCTGGCTGCCGGTAGGCTCTCCAACCTGGTGACTCCACTGTCAGGCGCAGACCCAAAGACACGCTATTTAATAAATGATGCCGCTACCAGCAGGGCGATTCATTTTTAATGATCTAGAGCTCGTGCTCTATTTCACTCCTGACTCTTCTCAGTACCTGACGCGCACCTTATTTTACTTACTGATTGGGCTTTTCCTTTTTGGAAAGCTTTATTATTGTCTTTCTAATCCTCATTGAACATGTTTCATTAATTTTAGAGTGAGAGGAACATCAATGTGAGAGAGAGACATCAATTGGTTCCCTCCCGTTACAGGCCCCACCAGGGGATTGAACCTGCAACCTACGTACATGCCCTCACTGGAAGTCGAACCACAACCTTTTGGCGTTTGGGGCCGTGCTCCAAGCAGCTGAGCCAGTGGCCAGGGCTAATGCGGCTTTTTGTCTGCCACCCCCACCCCTGCCATCAAATAAATGCCTGCTTCCCCAAGGGCAGGAGTTGTCATTTTGGTCTTTGCTGCCACCCAGGTACCCACCGCACAGTGAGCACCCCCAAATAGAGGCTGAAACAAATGAAGGGAAGGACCAGTGGTTGGGAAAACAAAAAGCAGGTTGGGAACAACATGCTCATTTTGGGGAAAAATAAATTCACAAAATATGGTTTGATCAGTGTATGCGGAAAAGTGTAAGAAGATTTGAAGGCTTTTTGACCACAGAAAACACCTGGGCCTCCAGAGCGGGGGCAAGGAGAAGGGCTCAAGGGTGACCTTCACTTTCCCATGCTGTCACATTCTTTATAACAAAAATGTATCCATGGTATTAGCACAGGTAAAATAATATTTGAATAAGGAGCCTCTCAGCTAAATCCGTAATGTGAGAAAGTACAGGATAAATGAGGAGTTTCTTTGCATGAAAAAAATGGCATTAAAAAATTGGGGAAGGCCCTGGCTGGTGTGGCTCAGTGGATTGAGTGCCAGCCTGTGAACCGAAGGGTCACTGGTTCCATTCCCAGTCAGGACACATGCCTGGGTTGTGGGCCAGGTGCCCAGCAGGGTTCATGTGAGAGGCAACCACACATTGATGTTTCTCTCCCTTTCTTTCTCCTTTCCTTCCCTTCTCTCTAAAAATAAATAAAAATCTTTTCTAAAAAAGTAGGTAAGGAAAACTCAATCTCAGAGATTGAGACCTTTTAAAAATGCATTGTGTGTACTTTGTTTGGGTCCAGATTTAAATAACCAACTACAAATAGACATTTTGGATACAATTAGGAGAATATGAATATGGAACATGTATTAGGATGTCACAGAGTTAATAGTCTTGATGATGTATGACAGTGGAATTTTTATGTTAAAAAATACTTATAGAGACACATAGTGAGGTATGGATGAAATCATATGATATGATATCTGGAATTTGCTTTAAAATATTTCACTGCAGCCCTGGCTGGTGTGGCTCAGTGGATTGAGTGCCAGCCTGAGAACCAAAGGGTCACCAGTTTGATTCCCAGTCAGGACACATGCCTGAGTTGCAGGCTAGGTCCCCAGTAGGGGGTATGCAAGAAGCAACCACACATTGATATGTCTCTCCCTCTCTTTCTCCTTCCCTTCCCCTCTCTCTAAAAATAAATAAATAAAATCTTTAAAAAAATAAAGTAAAATATTCCACTGTGGAGTGGGAAGTAGATGTGGGATTGGTAAAACAAAGTTGGCACCAAATCAAGATTCAATACTGATAATCACTGAAGCTGCATGGGGGGTACACAGGGGTTTAATCTCTCTAGGTTTGCATATGCTTGAATATTTCTATAATAAAAAGTGTTTTAAAAAAATCAAAAATTGCTCTAGCTGGTATGGCTCAGTGGACTCAGTCCAGGCCTTCGAACCATAGGATCACCAGTTTGATTCCCAGTCAGGGCACAGGCCTGGGATGTGAGCCAGGTCCCCAGTAGGGGGCGTGTGAGAGGCAACCGCACATTGATGTTTCTCTCCCTCTCTTTCTCCCTTCCTTACCCTCTCTCTAAAAATAAATAAAATCTTTTTAAAAATTCATATTTTAAAAAATTGGTAAATCTTTACAAAAAAAAATAAACAAAGAACACAGAATTTTAAATGATCTTTAAAAGCCCCCAGATGTAGTTGCCTTCCTTCTGCAGGAACTGTGACACTGTCACCCACTTCCAGAAGAGGAGACTGAGGCACAGAGAAGCAGGGCACGTTCGTTACCCGAGGACGTACGGTGGGTACAGACAACCACAATGGGAAGGGAAGCTAGGTCTTTTGGGTTCCCCTTCCCTTGCCAAGCCCAGGACACTTTTCTGTGCCACCGGAGAGGAAAGGAAGAGATAAGAAAAGGAAGAGATAAGAAAAGGCAGAGGCCAGGGGGCAACACAAGCGGGGGAGAAGTGGGGTGAGGGTAGGAGACTGACCATGATGGCAGGAACGGCGGGGCCTGAGGAACCTTCTGTGCTCCTTCTTGTTCCTTCCTGTGGATTCAGGATGGGGTCAATGAGGAGACTAACCAGTCAGATCTGCGAAACAAAGGACTGGAATCCCGGGTCCAAGGGAGGAGGGCTGGGGGCATGGACTCCTGGTCCAAGGGAGGAGGGGCTGGGGGCCTGGAGTCCTGGGTTGAGGAAGGAGGGTCTAGGGTCTCACCCTGGCCTTGAGCAGCCGCTCGCGCTCCGCCACAGCCTGCTGCAGGAGCCGTTCCATGCGGGCGATGTCTGGGTAGAGTGCCCCATAGCTAGGAGGAGGGAACAGAGACCAGGGCAGGTTACAGTGGCCCTGCCTCTTCCCCCATCTCCACACCTTCTCCCTGACGTCTCACCTATTCCCAGAGCCACAGTTCAGCAGCTGATAGAGCGGGTGTCTCCCAGAGTCTCCTGCTGCTGGGAGGGCTGAGGCCTCCAGGGGTCCTGGGGGAGAAGAGGTGGTGTCAGGGTAGGGGGCTGGGACTCTCCCTTGTCCAAGCCCCTCCACTTCTCCCCCGACAGGCAGCCATGCCAAGTTCTTCCATCCTGTGCTGCAGGTAAGGCTGGTGGTCGGAAAGGAACGGATGTCGGCGTAGGGCGGGCGTTCTCACCAGCACAATGGAGGGACAGAGGTCGGGGGGATCCCCTCTGGCTCAATCTCTCGCCCCTCTTCCGGGACATGCTCCCAGTCCTCTGGAGGCCAATGGAGCCCTGAAAACACACGAGATGTTCACTCTCGACCACAAGTCCGAGGGCTGACTGCCGAGTGAAACCACCATCTAACTGGCTCAAATCAAAAAGCCATTATAAACGTGATGCCGAGTGAGAGCTCCAGTTGCAGAGGGCCACACTGTGTCGTGTCCAGAATGGGCAAAGCCAAGGAGACAGGAAGTAGATTCGTCTTTTGGGGGAAGAGGGGCACTTGACAGGTGATGGCCAAAGGGTCTCAGGTTTCTTCTGGGGTAATGACTGTGCCCTAAGTGGTGGTGATGGTTGCACAACTCTGTGAATCCACTAAAAGCCACCAGTTGTACACTTTAACTGGGTGAACTGTATTTTAATAAAAGTATGAAGAAAAGCCCACTGTGTGGAGGGCATGTGGAAAAGCCAGACACTCTCCCACATGTTGGGGAGGGGCAGTTCTACTGAACAAGCTTTATGTAGACCAATTTGGCTCTTTTTATTTTTTTTTAAATACCAAATGCATAAATCTTTGAGCCCCAGTTCCACTTGCAGGACTATATCCAATGCATATATTAATACATATGCAAAATGACTTGAGTTCAAGGTCATTCCCCTCAGAAGCCTGCAGACCACCTATGTGCCCACAGAACGGGGCAGGGTAAATAAACCAGGGATGATCCACACCATGGAAAACTCTGCAGCACATACAATAGAAGGAGGGGATGCTCTTTAAATCTGGAGAGAAGATAACCTCCAAGATAAAAAACGAGTACTCAGCAGTGTGAGGATGATATATTTGTTTGAGCATAAAAGAGGGAGAGCATATGTGCATGACAGAATGTACGAACACAAAACATCTCCAAGTAGACACCAGAAACCGGTCACCCCGGCCACCATTCACAGAGGATCTGAGTGGTTGGAAATAATAGTGGAAGGGCCTTTTCCACACCTTTTGAACTTTAAACAAGGGGAATGTTTAGCTTGTTTAAATAAACAAATAAATAAATAAAGGACAACTAAATGCAACCTGTGTTCCCGGACAGATTTCCTTTGTGTTTTCCCAGAAAAAACATTAGTGAGACAACTGACTAGATATGAATAAGATCTGTGAGTTTTAATAGTATTATCTCGATTAGTTTCCTGAGTTTGATCACTATACTGTGGTTATGTGTAAGAATGGTCTTGAGTCCTGGCTGGTGTGGCTCAGTGGATTGAGTGCTGGCCTGCAAACCAAAGGGTCACCAGTTCAATTGCCAGTCAGGGCACATGCCTGGGTTGTGGGCCAGGTCCCCAGTACGGGGTGTGTGAAAAGCAACCACACATTGATGTTTATCTCCCTCTCTTTCTCCCTCCCTCCCCCACTGCCTAAAAACAAACCAAACAAAATCTTTTTTTAAAAAAATGCCGGTCTTTAAAAAAAAATGTCCTTGAGCCCTGACAAATGTGACTCAGTTGGCTGGGCATCATGCCACAAAACAAAAAATTGCTGGTTCAATTCCTGGACAGGGCACACGCCTGGGTCGAGGGTTTAATCCCCAGTCAGGGCACGAGCAAGAGGCAACCAACCATCTCTCACATCGATGTTTCTCTCCCTCTCCTTTTCTCTCCCTTCCCCTCTCTCTAAAAATAAATAAATAAAATCTTTTAAAGATTAATAAAAATTTGAAAATGAATGGCCTTGACCTACAGAATAATACAGAAGTATTTAGGGGTAAAAGAGAATCATGCTTCAGAAGAGAATAATAATGTGTGTGTGTGTGTGTGTGCTAGCGTGTACAGAGACAGAGAAAGAATAATGAAGCAAATGTCAAACACGGTAAAATGTTAATTACCACGTTTCTGAATGATGACTACACAGGAATTCTTTCTACTATTTCTGTAATTTTTCTGTAAGTCTTAAGTTATTTCAAAAGGAAAAGTTATGAAAGATGAAAATACACATGAGAACAATCAATAAGGAAATAAAGTTAAGGTCATTTTTAAAGAAGAAAACAGCAACACCTCTGCATAGATAATAAAGAATGATTTAAAAGTTGCATGATTTGAGCACCAGCGAGTACACTCACTGCTACAGGCCGTAACTCCTCAAACACATTCCATCCATGAGTTAATGGAAACGGTAAAGGGACCTGGTTACCTGGGGAGGGTGCAAGAGAACCAACCCGATTCTGAAGACAGTTAAGTAAAGTCAAACCAACGAGCATTTCCCTACATTTCCTGCAAAAATCATACCCCTGGGTAACAAAACAGCAAATGAATGTGAGTCCTTTTCAATAGAAATATTTCAATCATGTGAATAAATGGATCATCAGGAACTGCTGGGGGTGAAGAGAATAGGGTGCTATAAAAGTGGGTCACCTTCTGCCCTGACCAGGTGGCTCAATTAGTTGGAATGTTGTCCTGTACACCAAAAGGTTGTGGGTTCAATCCCTGGTGGAGCCTGTGTGGTAGGCAACTGATCAATGTTTCTCTGTTCTCTCTCTCTCTCTCTCTCTCCCCTCGCACCCCTTCTTCTGTCTCTCTAGGGTCAATGAACATACCCTCAGGTGAGGATTAAAAAAAAAAAGAGGGTCACCTTCCAACTGGAAGACCAGGGAGAGCCTTCTGGACAGTGACCCAAGGCCCAAGGGTAAGAGTTGGCCAGGGAAAAATCTGGACAGTTCTGGCCAAGATGGAAATGTAGGTAGAAACACTTCACTTCCTCACACAACCAAAAGAAGGATAACAACCAATTTAAAAACAATAAACAACGAGGACTGCCAGAAAATCAGACTTCATGGAACTCCCGGCAGAGAGGATATGCAGCAAGGTGGACCGTGGGAGCGAGGCAGGGGCTGGCTGACTGGGAAACTAAAGACTCAAAAGTTCTAACGGTAAACTCCTATGGGGGTTGCGAAGGCATGAGAAACTCCCATCCTCACAGGAGAGCCTCACAGGAGAGTGTGTTGGAAAGTGGAGCTCGGTCAAAGCTGGGGCATTGTTCCCTCTCTGACCCCTCCCACACAGACAGTGCCAAAACGCAGCAAAAAGGGGTGCCCCGTCCTGCTGAATACCTAAGGCTCCTCCCCCTACAACATAATGGGTGCACCAAGACAAAGAAATATGGCCCAAATGAAAGAACAGATCAAAACTCCAGAGAAAGAGCTAAGCAATGAGGAGATAGCCAACCTATCTGACGCAGAGTTCAAAACACTGGTAATCAGGATGCTCACAGAACTGATAGAGATTGGTCACAAAATGAAGGAAGAAATGAAGGCTATACAAAGTGAAATAAAGGAAAATATAAAGGGAACCAACAGTGAAGGGAAGGAAACCAGGACTAAAGTCAACAATTTGGAACAAAAGGAAGAAATAAATATCCAGTTGGAACAGAATGAAAAATAAGAATGCAAAAAAAAAAAAAAAAATGAGGAGAGGCTTAGAAACCTCCAGGACAACTTTAAATGTTCCAACACCTGAATCACAGGGGTGCCAGAAGGAGAAGAGGAAGAGCAAGAAATTGAAAACTTATTTGAACAAACAATAAAGGAAAACTTCCCCAATCTGGTGAATGAAATAGACTTCCAGGAAGTCCAGGATGCCCAGGGAGTCCCAAAACATTGGACCCAAGGAGGAACACACCCAGGCAAATCATAATTACATTACCCAAGATTAAAGATAAGGAGAGAATCTTAAAAGCAGCAAGAGAAAAAGACTCAGTTACCTACAAAGGAGTTCCGTTAAGACTATTAGCTGATTTCTCAAAAGAAACCTTACAGGCAAGAAGGTGCTGAAAATAAGTATTTGAAGTCATGAAAGGCAAGCACTTGCATCCAAGATGACTCTGTCCAGCAAAGCTTTCATTTAGAATAGAAGGGCAGATAAAGTGCTTCCCTGATAAGGTCAGGTTGAAGGAGTTCATCATCACCAAGCCCTTATTATATGAAATGTTAAAGGGACTTATCTAAGAAATAGAAGATCAAAAAGTATGAATAATAAAATGACAACAAACTCACAACTATCAACAACTGAACCTAAAAAGCAAAAGCAAAAACTAAGCAAACAACTAGAACAGCAACAGAATCACAGAAATAAAGGTCACATGGAGGGTTATCAATGCGGAGAGGGAGAATGGGGGAAAAGGTACAGGAAATAAGAAGCATAAATGGTAGGTACAGCCCTGGCTGGTGTAGCTCAGTGGATGGAGCGCGCGCTGAGAACCAAAGCATCGCAGGTTCGATTCCCAGTCAGGGCACATGCCTGGGTTGCAGGCCATGGCCCCCAGCAACCGCACATTGATGTTTCTCTCTCTCTCTTTCTCCCTCCCTTCCCTCTCTAAAAATAAATAAATAAAATCTTTTTAAAAAATGGTAGGTACAAAATAGACAGGGAGAGGTTAAGAACAGTATGGGAAATGGAGAAGCCAAAGAACTTATATATACGAACCCACGGACATGAACTAAGGCAGGGGCAAGGGGAATGCTAGAGGGTAGGGAGGGTACAGGGTGAAGGAAAGGTAAAGAGGAGAAAAACATTGGGACAACTGTAATAACATAATCAATAAAATATACTTTAAAAAAAAGAGCTGGCCAGGGAAGACTGAGGGGAAGTGTCCCAGGTGGAAGAATGGGCAAGTGTAAAAGTCCTGAGACAGGAGTGAGTACGGCTGCTCAGTGCTCCTGCAGCTGAGCAGAGTAGAGGACAGTGGTGAAAGGGGCAGAGGGCTGATCTGCAGGGGCTGGTTGGCGGAGATGAGGAGGTCTGGGGGTGGCTGAAGGCATTTGATGGGGAGGGCTGCAGTAGGAGGGCTATTGTGTGCAGAACAGATTGTTGGGAGATAAAAAAGAAGATGGATACTCCAGTGAGGAAGCCAGTATGTTGGATGACAAAAACCAGAGATGGGGAGGAAGTGGACAGAAGAAGGATGCTAATAATGATAACACTAATAATAATTGTGACTGTAATCAGTGCACCAGCAGCCCACATCCACTGAGCACCTACTATGTGCCAGGCAACACGCTAAGACTTTAACTGTCAACCGGTGGGTGCTGTTATTATTCCCATTTTGCAGCTAAGTAAACAGAGGCACAGAGATGTGCCTAAGTTCAGCCAGCTGGGAAGTACTGCCAGCTGAACCCAAGCAGGGGCAGTACTCTCAGACATCACGGGATCCTGGAAAGAAGGGGTGGAATTTCAGGATTTACCAGGACTTGGCGTGAGAGAAGGGGCAAGAAGGCGAGGAGTTATCTATTTGTTTATCTGACTGAGTAAAGAAATAGTCTGCTGTGCCCTGCGGCTCCGTTGCTCCCTCTGGACCAGTGCTGACCACCATGCCCACCTGGACTCTGAGGGAGCCCTAGAAACCCCAGTCTCCTAGAAGGCACAGGCCATGGAAACAGACAGACTTGGTTCAGACCTGCTCTGCCACCCCCCGGGTGCACGACTTTGGCAGGACCCGTCTCCTCCCAGGCTGGACTCACCTGCTATAAAGCGGGTGAAGGCCCATTGCCCTGCCGTGGTCAAGGCCAGGATTACATGAGTGACCTCGTGCAAAGCACACAGAGGACTGCCTGGCCCGGCCCCCCAGGTGACAGACACCTGGGCACAGGGCAGGTCCGAGAGCCACACCAGCAGGTACAGGGTTCCCCTGGCCCTAGAAGCTCCAAGTCCACAGGGGCCAGTAACTCAGGATATGACTCCATAGGAATGGACATGGCTTCCCATTGAGCATCTATAGACATGCAGCTTACTTAACAAGGGTCATATTTACTGTAAGTTGGTTGCCTGGCAACCCAGCTGATACTCCACCTTTATCAGGCTCCCAGGGAAATTGGTTAGAAAGCGAATTTCCTAGACATTATCTCCTCACCCTTTGCCCTTAATAGGACCTACTCTAGGGGATTCTTCTGAGCAAAAAATGAAATGATATATTTTCATTTTATACATACATAGATTTCCATATATTCATATGTCATGAATATAACATATTCATGGATTATATATTCATAAATTATACAAAACACAATTTCATGAATATACATGAATACATATAATTTTATATCAAGTTGCCAATATTTGACTGTTTTTCATAACTAAGTAATAGCAATTCCATATGGTTCAAAATGATAAAAATATTTCAAGCAGACCCCAGCCTACATTAATCTCTCAGAAGTGATTGTTATTATTAACATTAATTAATAAGTAGTCCTGGCCAGATAGCTCAGTTGGTTAGAGCATCATCCCAATAAGCCAAGGTTGCGGGTTTGATCCCTGGTCAGGGCACATACGGGAATTGGCCGCTGAGTGCATAAATAAGTGGAACAAGGCAATATTTCTCTCCCCCTGAAGAACGGTAAGTAAAAAAAAAGTTTAAGGCAAGATTTAAAAAGTACTAATGAGTAAGAAAGAATATAATACATTGCATATTATATTACATGATATGTATATTAGATAATCTAATAATACTCATTCATGTTATTACTCTGTGTACAAAGACACATGACACAGATCTCTTTCACAGCATTGCTTACACTGCAAAAAACTCAAATCAGCACCCACAGAGGGAGGGTGTCTCGATGCCCCAGAGTAGAACCGTGTCCACAGGGAAGCCCAGAGGGGTGGTGCGCAAGCTCTGAAGACAGAGCGCCCGGGTTCACCTCCCGGCTCTGCCACACACCAGCTAGCTAAGTACCTTCACCTCTTGCCTCAGTTCCTTCACCTGTAAAATGGAGACAAGAACCTGCTTCACTTTGTTTTTGCAAGACCAAATGAGTGAATCACGTGTGAAGCATTTCCAACAGTCCCTGGCCCACGATACAGACTCGGTAAGTATGAGTTGTCCTTAGTATCGCTGTTATTGTTTATATGGTTATTATCACAGAGTCGTTAACCAGGATGAGTCAGCTCTAAATGTATCAATGGCAAACAATCTCCATGACAGAGCGTTCAGTTATAAAAGCCAACTCATAGCTAATATACGGTTTTGCAAAAAAAAAAAAAAAAAACCACACACTTTACATGCTATAACATGAGCTACCAGTTTCTAAGTGCTTACCCACATCCACACAACTGAAACAAGACTTTTGTCATCTAACTTTCACCCCACCTCAGGCACCACACCCTGCCATCGTCTCCTTCATTGAAAAAAATCAGTAACAACCCATTCAAAACATCCTTGTCCTGTTAACACGGTTTCCAAAGATCTGGAAGGAAAGCTATGCAAGCGACAAGCAGTTGTACTGTGTCTGGAGAGTGGGCTGTGGGCCAGCAGGGGGCGGGGGGCAGGGAGGCCTGCTTATCAATATGCCCTGTTCATCTGCTCCTGGGCACACATGTTTCATTTTTCCAGGGGAGCAGTTGAGTGTTAGGCAACAGGGAAAGAAAAAATGAAGCCAGAGCCCGATAAAACTAAAAATACCCCTCGATAAACTCTCCCCCCATGGCAGAGAAAGCCGCAGTGGGAATTCTGGAGACAGGGGACTGGGGGACAGCGGGGAAGCACCTGCAGGGAGCTGTGCACGGAGAAGAGGCAGGAAGAGGCGGAGGCGGAGGCGGTGTGTGCCTTGGGGTCCTGGAGCACCAGCAGCTGGCGGTCTGTCTTCTGAGTGAACAGGAGCTGTGGGAAAGGGAGAAGGTCAACAGGAGCTGGTGGGATCATAGACCCCACGAGTTCCAGGATGCTCTGGCTACTGTCTCCAGTGCCAGCTCATTTCTCAGATGGAAAAACAAAGGCCCAAAGTCACAAGAGGGCTGGAATGGGGTCTCACTGTCCAATCTCCCAGACCATGGACAGAGACACCTATTTCCCTGAGGAGGAGGAGCTGGGGGCCCAAACTCCTGGATCCCAAGGCGTAAAAGGATAAGAGGCTGAATAGCCTGGATCCCAAGGAAAGAGAGGTGTAAGGGCCTGGACTCTTGTGTCTGAGGGAGGGAGACCTGACAGCTGCATTAAAATCCCCATACCTTAGTGAGGGCCTGGTTGGACTCAGCAAGGTCTCCGCCAGAGCTGCCCTGAAGGCAATTAAGCTCCAGCAGTCGGCTCCGCTCCTAAGGGAAGGCAAAGGCAAGGCATCAGGGACTGCCACCCTTCAGAGTCAGAACGGGCCATCCCAGCGATAGAATTGATGGCCACCTACTTGTGTCAGGGCCTGAAGGGCCTCCTCCTTCTTCCGGCTCAGCCCCCGGCTCTCAGCGGCCATCTGCTCCCCCAGCGACTTCAGCTGCTCCTCCAAGACCTGGATCCGGCGCTGCAGGGCACCCCCAGTACCCTCATTACTTAGCTGCCCCGGGTCCCGAGCTGGCTCCTCCAGAACCAGCTTGGGGTTTGCACTACCTCATAACAGAGACCCCAGGACCTGAGTGCCTGGGAGAAGCTGGAGGGGACTCAGAGTTAAGTTCCCTGGTGCCTTCTTTCCTTTGGGGGGTCCAGAAGAGGGGATGGAGGGTTCTACCTACAGACAGAGACCAAAGGACACAAAGACCCAGAGAGAGTAGCCAGAGATAGAGAAAGAAAGGGGCGGACAGAGAAAACTTTCTGATCCAAAATTCCAGAAAACGGTGCTCACTACAACCAAACATGTCACTTTTTTCCAGTGGGCTTTGTCAGACCCTGGACTCTGATGCCCCCAGAAAGGACAGGTGGCAGCATCTCTTTGGATAGGGTTTGACAGGCATAGAGTGTAGTGGTGAAGAGCAAACAGGTTCAAATCCCAGCTCTGTCCTTTACAAACTGAGTGACTTGGACAAGGCTATGTGAGTACGCTGACCCTCAGTTTCTTCCTTTATAAAATGGGAAAAAATAAGATTTGTCTCCTAGGATTGTTGTAAGGATTCAATGATTAACTAGACGTCAGCTATTATTGTTCCTATTGTGAAGAGCACCGCACAGGTAGACAATAGAAAAAGGGCCAGGCATGGAGGGGAGAAGGCAGAGGTTGCCATGAGGGAGGCAGGCCAGGGCAGCCCAGCTCACCTTGTGCTGAACCAGGCTAGCCTGCAGCTCCTGGACCTTGGGGTCCCGCACACAAGCTCCAGGGCTGCCCCGAGGATCCTCCTCCTCCCGCCGGCTCTCCCGCTCCAGTTGCTGGAATTCCAGGTCCTCGTAGGCACGCTGGGCCACATCCAGCTGTTCCCTTATCTGTGGGCAGAAATGCAAAAGGTCTGGAAGCCTGGACCCCGAGGGCTCAGGGGAATAAAGGGTGGGCCAGGACTCCAGGTCAATGAGGGAGGAGGCATTGAGGGCCTAGACTCAAGTCCTGGGGTTAGGGGACTCTGGGAGGAGGAGGCTGAAGGCTTGGACTTCTGGGTCCTGAGGGGGGAGGGGCCTGGACACCCGGTCCCTGAGAGGGTCCAAAGAGCCCTCACCTCCTGCATGGTCTGCAGGAGCCGCTCACGCTGGTCCTCTGGCTGGTCCTCAAGCTGTCCCTGGGCCTCCCGGAGTCTCTGGCGAAGACCCTCCACTCGATCCCGCTCCTGGCTCAGCCGCCTCTGCTCCTGAAAGAACAGCCAGGCTTTTAGCCTCCCCCTGAGCACAAGGGACGGACACGGAGATGAGCAAGGGCCAGGCCCACCGGACTGCTGACGCTCCCCTGCCCGGGGTTGGCTTCATGAGGGCTGGGGCCCTATGAGTCTGGTTCACTCTGGTGCTGGTTTGTCTGAAATGTGCATCATATAAACAGTTGTTCAAGAAATGAATGATGCCCTGGCTGGTATAGCTCAGTGGATTGAGTGTGGGCTGTGAACCAAAGAGTCGCTGGTTTGATTCCCAGTCAGAGCACATGCCTGGGTTGCGGGCCAGGTCCCCAGTAGGGGTCACATGAGAAGCAACCACACATTGATGTTTCTCTCCCTCCCTTCCCCTCTCTCTAAAAATAAATAAATAAAATGTTAAAAAAAAAGAAAAAAAGAAAAAGAAATGGCCCTGGCTGGTGTGGCTCAGTGGATTGAGCACCAGCCTGTGAACCAAAGGGTGGCAGGTTCGATTCCTAGTCAGGGGTACATGCCTGGGTTGCAGACCAGGTCCCCAGTAGGGGGTGCATGAGAGTCAACCACACACTGATGTTTCTCTCCCTTTCTTTCTCCATCCCTCCCCCTCTGTCTAAAAATAAATAAATTAATTAATTAAAGAAAAAGAAAGGAATGAATGCAAAGCAAAGCATATCCATGCTGGGTGATTGATACTGGGACCCAGAGCAGGGTGTCAGACCCGGTCCCTGGGCCCCAGGTGGGGACACAGCCACGTTACATCCTGGGACAATCAGGGCAATGAAATGCAGAGAGTGTCAGAACCCAGAGTGGGGAGCAATTTCTACTGGGATTATCCCAGGTCTTCCTGGATGTGAGGATCTTAACATAAGCCTCAAACATCAGAAAGCATTTAGACCTAAGGAGATAGGGGGGTTTGAAGGGCATTTTGGGGAGAGGGAACAGCATGTTGCAAATGAACCATGGAGTTGAAAAGTATGGGAAGTTTAGGGGCAAGCTCTGGTCAGGGAGGAAGAAGATGCGGTGGAGGAAAGAGACAGCACAGGGGAGACGACAGCGGAAAGGTGGGCTCAGCTCACGTTGGGTTTGGTCAACCAGGCTAAGGAGCCCTAATCCTGGGGCAACAGGGAGCCATGGAAGGATTGACAGGATGGGGTAGGACTTAGGTGTGAAATCATCCCTTTTGAGGATGGACTCCAGGGGTTGAGACCAGCTCCTCCATGAGTCCTCCAAGCAAGGCGGATGAGACCTGCACTAGGCCTGGCAGTGAGGATACAGAGGGTCAGGGAACAGAAAGACAGGACGTGTTGATTGACAGGGTTGGGTGTGAAAGATAGGGAGGTGTGCCGAGCAAGGTCCAGGACGCTGGCCTGGTGACCAAAGGGAGGGTGAGCCAGGAATAACATAGAAAAGGAAGTTGCTGAGGTCAGCTTTGTCTGTGGTGCCCGAGAAGGGCCGACTCCTGGGTCTGCGGGAGGAGGGGCCTGGGCGCCTGCACTCCTGGGTACTGGGGAAGGAAGGACTATCTAGGAGCCAGTACCTCAAGCAGGACACAGAGGCCTGATTATGGGAGAGAAGTCAGAGCTGAGGGAAATATAGGCTCTTTGAGGACCCAGCCCGAGGACATTACAACATACAAGATAAGGGCAAAGAGATCATTTGATAGAATGACAAAGGTACCATCTCCTAAGTTGTAATGTTAGCCGATCCATGCAGTGACCGGCATTGGAGGGGTGTTAAAGCCTTAGGTAAACGATTATTAAGAAGGGATCAGAGTGACCTGCTGAGGTTGGACAACCAGAGATGACGTCCCCCGGCACGGCACACAGGAAGCACCAAGCACACCTGAATCTGGTGCAGCTTGTACTTCTAACCCACCACCTGCTGCAAGGCAGAGGAACACACAAAGGCAAAGGACACGGGCCACACCCTGACTATGGGACAGGAGACTTGGTTTCTCCAACAAGTGGAATGGAAAACAATAGTAGGTAGGGACTACTAGAAGTGAAACAGGTAATGAAAAAAATACAAATAAAATAAAATCGGGGGAATAAAAAACCCAACACATATGGCATTGCAACCCTTTTGGGGACCCGATTCAAACAGCCAGCTGTTAAAGGGCATTGTTGAGACAATCTGGAAATGTGAAAACTGGAAATAAGACAATATTAAGAACTTATTAACTTAAAAAGGAGTTCTTATTTAAAAGTAATGTGATATCTGGGATAGGCTTCCAAAACCAGGAATAGGGAAGCAGGCTGAGGGCTACGAAACAGGCAGGGGAGTTGATCGCTGCTGAAGCTAGCAAGCGGGAGCGAGCGCACCACATGGCGGCCATCTGACTCTCCTGTTGCTACTGGCTTGACGTTTTTCACAGAGTGACACTAAAAGAGCAGAGAGGGGGCAAAAGAAGGCCCCAGTGCGTCAGGCCCCAAAATCATGGTCAGGGAGGCAGGAGGAAGATAAGGAAAGGCATCTGTCCATCACTGCCTCCCATCCCCAGTGTCCCCACTTGGGGAACAGGGGTAGACCCAGTCCTGGGAGCCCGGGTCCCGAGAACCCCACCAGGAATACCCCTCCGACAAAGAAGAAAACTGATGATGAAGACTCAGCCGGACCAACAGACCTGTTCCCTCTGTTCCCGTTGCTCCCGGCTGCCCTGCTCCGTGTCCACCTGCTGCTCAAGCAGCTCCCGGAGTTGCTCCTCCTCCCGCCGAGCAGCCACTCGCTCCCCAGCCAGCTCACCCCGCAGCAGGGCCACCTCGACCTCCATCTGCGGAGAGAACGCAAAGGCTAGGGCTCGGAGATCTAGGGAAGGAGGGTGCTGGAGGCCTAGGCATGCCATGGAGGAAAGGACTGGGAGACTTCGCACAAGGTCTGCAGCAGCCTCACCTCGATCCTCAGCTCCTTCTTCTGGCGCTGTAGCTCCTTCACTCGCTGCTCCATCAGGGCCACTCGAGTCAGAACCTCCAGCTGCTGCTCTCGAAGCCGCAGCGCCACCCCTCGAGCCTCTTCCTTAGACTGGGTGGGCGTGGGGGGTGTGGCCCGGGCCTGGACGGAAGGCAGGGCCTCCCCCTGAGATAAAAGAGGGTGCGGTCAGAGGGTGTGGAGAGACCTCGCTCCCCGGCAGTCACTAAATCCATCTGTTCCCTGCCTCAAGATTCTTCAGGGGGTCTTAACTGGCCTAAACTCAACCACCACACTTTTATACAAGAGAGGGTGCAAGCCCAGTGACCACCGGGCCCTGGAGGCTCGCGTTTCGGGAGCCAGCTCAAGGGAGGTGTTTCTTTTTCTCTAACTGGGTCCTATTTTCCCGGGCGTCAAGTCGTCGTAGGCCCCGGATCTCTCTCTCCCCCCAGGTCTCTCAAGTCTCTCACCCTGTTTCTCTGGGCTTCGTCTCCCCACTCAGTGTTTGTCTTCTGTCTCTAAGTTGTCACTCCGTCCCTTCCTCTTCCTCCGAGTATCTCCCTCTCTTACGGTTTCTCTGTCTCTGTTTCTGTCTCTCTGAGCATCTCTGCCCTGTTTGGGGTTTCTGTCTCTATACCATCTCGAGTATCTCTTCCTGCATCTCTGTCTCTTTGGGGTCTTTTCTTTTAGTTTTATTGATTTATTTCATCCGCATCTGAGGACACGCTTAGAGAGAGGGAAGGGAGAGAGAGAAATATCAGTGTGAGAAAGAACCATCAATAGGCTGCCTTTTGCTCGTGCCCCACAGGGAACCGAACCTGCAACCCGGGCATGTGCCCTAACAGGGAATTGAACCTGCGACCTCTGGGTTTACCAGACAAAGGCCCAACCAGCTGAGCCGCACAGGCCAGGGCTCTTTGAGGTCTCTGTCTCTCAGTCTCCCTGTGTCTGGGTCTCTGTCCATCTGGTCTCTCTACGCCGGTCTCTAGGTGCCTCTGTCTTGCACTCGGTCTGGGTCTCTCTGGCCCCGGGTCGGTGTCTTTGTCTCTCCGGAGTTTCCATATCTCTGGGGCTCTCTCCCTGTCTCCGAATTTCTGTCTATCTGGTCTCTCTCCATACCTGCCTATCGCAGTCCCTGTCACCTGCCCTGGGCCACCCCCGCCCCCGGGGATCCTGCCCTCCTCGTCCCTCACCGTGTCTCGGCTGCTCTCGGTGCTGCTGCCTTCGGCCACTTCTTCCTCTTCTTCCGCCTGCTGCTCAGCTCCTCCGCTGCTAGGAAGCTCCTCCGGGACCTCGGGAGCCTCCTGCTCGCGGGAGCCCTCGGGGTGCTCCCGGGGCTGGGCGGCTCCTTTGGGCTGAACCGCCTCATCGCACTCCGGGACCTGTGGTGGCGGAGTCCCCTCGTCTGGGCTGCTGGGAGTCCCCATGGCGGTGGCTCGCTACGGCGGGGTGGGCGGGGCCCGGAGTCTGGGGGCGTGGACTGACAGCGTGGGGGCGTGGCCCAGGGGGCCTGAGCGCTTGGCAATGCTCTTCCAAGGGGGCGAGGCCTAGGAGTTCAAAGGAAGGGACTGAGCACTCCAGGAACGTGGCCGGGAGTTTTCAGGGGCGGGATTCGATAGCTCTAGCCCCGCCCCCGGAGGTGGGACCGGATTTTGAGTCTTGGGTCCTAGCGCGCCCCCTATTGGCTTCTCCCTTCTATCCAGATGTGGCACCTTGTTACCCTCCCGGCAGCCCCCCACAATCCCTGGACCACCTTAAAGCGACCCCGGGTCTCCTTCTCCCTCGGGGGCTCAACAGTCTGGGCTCCTGTCCCCTGCACTCCGGAGCCTGGTAGACTTGGCTCTGACCCCAAAGGAGCGACACCCATTCCACCTCGCCCAGGAACCCAGGAGTCGGGGCTTCTAGTCTCCCTCTCTCCAGACAAACCAGGAGTCTTGAGTCCTCAGCTCCTCCAGGGAGCTAAATTCCCAAACTCTAGCCTCCCCCGCCCCCGGGACCTTGGAGGCCAAGTCTCAGCCCCCTGCTGCCCCGCAGCCCCGGCCCTCTCACCCGCTCAGGATTCGGCGCTCTCGCTCTGCACTCTGGGCGCTGTCGTTTCAGTCTCTGAAACAGGTGCCTGGGGAAGAGGGAGGAGAGACGCTGCTCGGCACCCTCTCCACAGCAGCCCGGAAGTGGAGGGGGGGGCACAACAGGTCCAACAGCTCCCGAGGGAGGAGGCAGCGACCTGCCTGCCCCACCCGCGACCTGGCATCCGGGCATCCCGGCCCCACCGGTCCCACCCTCAGAAAACCCAACATCGCAACCCCCCACTCTGCCTCTAGTACCCCCATTACTATCCCTTGGAGGGCCAGGTGTCTTGGTCTCATATGTGCAAATGCCTCCCTAATGCCAGACCCTGGGAATGCTGAAAGAAAGAAGGAATGCTGAAAGAAAGAAGGGAATGCAGACAGGGGCCTCTCCCCTCTAATGAGTCCTTACAAGAGCCCAGACCGGTTTGGGGAGCTGGACAAGGGGACAAGGTGCCCTGAGCTGAGTCAGAAACCCGCCCAGAGACAGAGAGAAGTGTGCCCCCCCACTTAACCTCTCTGGGGTGGACCAGAGAGGTTAAAGGTGTCAGCCAGACCCTTTCCTCTCTAGGTAAAAACAGGAAAATAACTGGTGTGAGAAAGTATTATTGGATGTCAGGAGCTGTGCTAAAAGTTGATACACGTTAATGTAATTCTATGCTCCTAGCAGCCTAACAAGAGATGTTTATCTCCACTTCATAGCTGGGGACACTGGGGCAGAGAGGGAGGGGACAAGTGTGCCCAGAATCTATACATGTTGTTAACGTCAGCACCAGATATGTTCTCTGGAAAGTGTGCTCTTAACCATTACGCTGACTGTCACTCCAAGCCAGGAAATGCCTGGAAGATTGTTCCAATTGATAGTGACAATAATAGTTAACGCTCATCCTCACCTCCCGAGGCTATGCTGCAGCTATTATGGAAACTGCTGTGGAGGCCACGGTGGTAGATGCTGTGGCTATGGAGGCTTAGGGTGTGGCTACCCTTGGGACCCTGGAGGTCTGGGACACATCAGTGAGAACAGCTGGGGAAGGCCCTGATATGGCTGCTGTCATCCATTGTGTGTGAAAAAGTTCTATCGCTTCTGTTGAAAACCTGACTCAGCAGCTCAATTTCAAATGGTAAGAAATCCTCTTCTTTTCATCCATAGTTTATCAGGGACTATCGCCTCTCCATTGCCGAGGAACCCTCTACTGCTTGTCACTCCGAACACAGGGGTCGGTCTGTGTCCATCTCCTAGATCAGATTTCCTGGGCATCTTAAATGAGTGCTCGAATTACAGATGTTAGCTTCTCATTATGACTCCTGTATCCATCCGTACCTGACAATGCTAACATTTCACTTTTTCAATTAAAAAAAATTTAATCTGCCCTTATTTTTTTCAAGATTTTGCTTATTCATTTTTAGAGAGGGGAAGGGAGGGAGAAAGAGAGGGAGAGAAAGATCAATGTGTGGTTGCCTTTCAAGTGCCCCCACTGGGGTCCTGGACAGCAACCTAGGCATGTGTCCTGACTGGGAATCAAACCCGCAACCCTTTGGTTCACAGGCTGGCACTCAATCCACTGAGCCACACCAGCTAGGGCCTTAATCTTCCTTTTTAAAAAAGAAATAGTGGTTAACATGATAGGAATCCTGCCGGGCAGGTAGTGTGCCAAGCACCTCACACATATGAACTCACTGGATCATCAGAATACATTACTATTTTCACTTTACAGAAGAGGCCTGGAGAACAGAAGTACCTTATCCTGGGTCTCTCAGGAGGAAATGACTCAAACTCAACATGAAGTTTTCATCCACGGGGCCAAGAAGCCCTGCCCCAGACACCTGTTTGCTTCTGCTCATGTGAGTTAGAACATCTCCTTTGGGCTCTCTGGACCTTCTCTCCATCCTGCTGTCTGGCATCTCCAGACACCAGAACGAACCCCAGGCACCTCAGCCCAAAAGCCCAATGGTTTCCCCCAGAAAACAGACAGAAGTCAGATTCAGAACAAAAAAAAATTTATTTGAGAGGCTTGAGGACTGCTAGGGGAGGGGAAGAGGAGAAAGGCTCCAGTGATGGCACCTCTTCCCTCCCCACCCCTACTGCATTTTTAATGGACACGAGCATCTGACGGAGATGACGTCAGGAAGGGGGGGGTCTGGATGCCACAGCGCAGGTTAGCTGGAACAGCGAAGTCTGAAAGAAGAAACCACGGCTGAAGCTGAGGGGCCCCAGCAGGCTTAAACGGCACCCAGCAATCCTAAGGGCCCTCTTCTTTAGGAAAGGAGTTCTGTCCCTGAGCCCCCTCTTCCCTCAGATCCAGGAGTCCAGGGTCACACCCCCACCCCACACACCAGAAGTCTGGGCCCCCAACCCCTGCATCCTCAGACCAGGAGTCCAGGCCCCCAAATACTCACCTATCTGCTTAGGCTTGGGCAAGTTCAGGTTGTCCATGACCTTGATGAACTCCTCACAGCTGAGGGTGAGCCGAGGGTTCAAAGTCCGCTCCTCCTCCACAGTGGACACGGTCAGCCCTAATGGCCAAGGGAGGGGGAGGATTGTCCACTTGTTCAGTGTCTTCGGCCTCTCAGGACTACACTTCCCAGAAGGCTTTGGGGTGCCTCTCTGGCCTGGGACTAATAGGCTTTTCTCAGAAAGTTCCTGAAATTGCTTTCCCTCCTCAATAGGCAGTATGGGAAATGTAGTTTCTCAGTTCCCTAAGCTCTATTAAGAGGTCCTAGGAAAACCCAGGCCCTCTGGAATTCCAGAGTCATGGTTTCCACATTCACACTCAGTACACATAAGCACTCGATCATTTGGGCCAGAGGAATTTCTAGGAATTGTAGTCCCATGCCCCATAAGGATTACAGTACTTTGGTGCTCCCTGTCAAATAGTAGTAAATTACGTAGGTCCCACACCTCCTCCAGGAAGCCCTCACCATGGTAATCATGAGCAGGGTAGATCAGACAGTCTCCTGGAAGTGTGAAGATCTTTTCGTGGACCGAGTGGTACAAGGTCTTAGCACAGCCTGGGGAGGGAAAGCTTAGAGGTCAGTGGATCAAGAGGACAAGAAAGGCCCCTTAACCCCTTCCCTCAAGAAAAGGGTGGAGGTAGCTGAACCCTCTCCCTCATTTCCCGCCAGTACCCCTTTATCTACATAGAGAAGGAGAGGAAAGGGTATTCTAGGCAGGTGGAACAGCACGTACAGAGAAGCGGGGAGTGGTGAAACACTTGGCACAGCTGTACATGAGGTTGAGACGAGACACGGGAGCACTGAGGAACTGGCCCTCACTCTGCAGATGCCGAGAAAGGGTCTGGGCAGGGGCTGTGGACTAGAGGGTAAGAAGCTGAAGGCATGAGGCCAAGGAGGAGAACGGCACCACGGTTCCAACGGGAAGCCCAGGGTCCTGAACCCTCCCATTTCGTGACTGCTTTGGGAGTGCATACGGGGAAGTATAGGAGCCTGGGAGAGAAAAGCACAGAGACTGAGATGGAGAGATAAGGAGAGAGGAAAGAGGAAGAAAGAGGCGCCCGGGGGATCTGGCTACCCCCTGCCAGGTCAGCAGTGGCTGTCTGCCCCTCTCATCCAGCCTAGCCCTCCTCTCGCAAGGCAGCTAAATCCCCGAAAACCCGCTGCCAACCCCGCATTCTCTCTCCCTCCCTCTCTCTCTCACACTCAAAGGACAGTCAAACCCCGAGATTCTGAAACTCCCCTCTCACAGAGAAATCCCTCAATCTGAGAGCCTCCACTGGCTAAACCTGGAACATAACACCGACCTCTAGCAATCAATCCACCGACTCTGACAACTTGCTAGCAGTGAACTCCAGAGTCCCACCCCCACCACAACTCCAGCAGCTAAACCTCTCATGCAGTTTTAAAACAAACTCTTTGACACTCTTCAAAATTTAACACTAATTCCCTTCACCTTTGATTTAGTGGCCTGGATTGAGGGACATGTATCTAATAAATAAGATATTGCAGAAACAACAGAGTTTAATTTAGGAAATCAGGTCATTAAGAAAAATTAGGGCCCTGGCTGGTGTGGTTCAGTGGATTGAGAATCCAGCCTGCAAACTAGAGGGTTGCTGGTTGGATTCCCAGTCAGAGCACATACCCGGGATGTGGGCCAGGTTCCCAGGAGGGGGTGCTCAAGAGCCAGCCACACACTGATGTTTCCCTCTCTTTCTCCCTCCCTTCCCCTCTCTCTAAAAATAAATAAAATCTTTAAAAAAGAGAGAGAGAGAGAAAGAAAAATTAGGGCCCCTGCCCTGGCTAGTATGGCTCAGTGGATTGAGCACCAGTCTGTGAAACTAAGGGTTGCTGGTTTGATTCCCAGTCAGGGCACATGCCTGGGTTGTGGACCAGGTCCCCAGTCGGGGGCATGTGAGAGGCAACCAGATGGATGTATCTCTCACATACAGATGTTTCTCTCTCTCTCTTTCTCCCTCCCCTCCCCTCTCTCTAAAAGTAAATAAATAAAATCTTTTTTAAAAACTTAGGGCTCCTGTCTCTTGCTCTCTCTCTCTCTTTGCTCATTCCCTTTGGGAGAATACAGATGCTGGGTTGTGACGGCCCTTAAATAGCTCCACAGAGAGGAGCTGAGACCTCCTGCCTACGGCCGGGGCCAGCTTGCCAGCCATGCAGGGGAGCCTTGGTGGGAGCGGAGCCTCCAGCCCCAGGCAAGCCTTCAGGTGAGTGCAGCCCACCCGCACAGCTGGACTGCAACCTCCTGAGAGACCTTGAGCCAAAACCACCACCTAGCTAAGCTGCTCCCAGAGTCTGAGCTCTCAGAAACCATGTAAGATAATAAATGCTAATCACTGTTTTAAGCCACTCAGTTCTGGGGTAATTTTTTTTCACAGCAATAGATAATGAACTACCCCCTGAACCTAACTGTCCCCTAACAACTAAACTCCTCGATCTAACTGCTCTCTGATCAGCTACCCTCTGAATCAAACTCCACCCCCACTCCACAGCTAAACACCTTGAGTTTAATCCTGACCCCCTAAAAGCTTAACACTCATTCATTCATTCTTGTAGCTGAGACTTAAAACCCTGGCACACTCATAACTATACTAAGGTCTCGGGCTGCGGGACAGGGCCTGTGACCTTGCTGGAAGTCCGTTCTTCCACACCCTCGGATGAGCAGGGCGTCTCCAGTGAAGGCCATGCTGTGATCACTCAGGACGAAGGTGACACAGCCCGGAGTGTGGCCGGGGCTGGCCCGGGTCTCCAAGGCCTGGCAGGGAGGGAAAGTACAGACGGTCAGCAGGAAGCCGATGGCTCTGCCCTCCTAGTGAAACTATCCCCAGGTCACATCTATCAACAGATAACCTATTTTGTAAAAACTAAGTTAGATTTTCAGGCTCAGACCTCAGCGTAAACTCCAAGTGAAATAAAGGCAAGAACATAAAAGCATAAAACTGTGACAGCAACAAAAGTGCAAATGAATATACAACCTCTGGTTAGAGAACAACATTCCAATGTGATCCCTAATGTCGTTAAGGAAAAGATCAAAGGTTTGACTTTAAGTCAACTTAAAGTTTTGCAATGACAAAAACATCACAAACAAAACTCAAAGGAAGCAAGCAAGCTGGGGATCCCGTATATTTATAACATACTGTATTTTTTGAACCACAAGATGCACCTAGGTTTTGGAGGAAGAAAATAAGAAAAAAAAATTTGAAGCAAAAAATGTGGTAAAATATTTAATAACATAAAAACATAATATTCCACCAATGTAAATGTAAACAGAACTCAACAGCAGCATTAACAACCATTATTCCTCCCAAATTTGGGGAGTGGGGGCTTGTGTCTTATAGTCCAAAAAATGTGGTATGTACCACATGGTGGTTAGCATACTTCCTAAGCAAACAGATCCTGCAAATCAATAAGAAAAACATGAGCATACTAATATAACTATAAAATACTAAGTAGTCCTTAAAAATTATCATTAAAATAAAATTTAATGATGATATACAAATACCTAATGACACGAAAATATGTTTAATATCCAGTAAGTGCAAAAAAGCACGTTACAAAGCCACCTGCACAATGTCACCTTTTATAAAATGTATTCATTAACTCTAAATACATATTCTGTTCTTTTTTATTTATTTTTATTTTTCTAAAGATTTTATTTATTTTTAGAGAGAAGGGAAGGGAGGGAGAGAAAAACATCAATGTGTGGTTGCCTCTCACGCACCTGCTACTGGGGACCTGGGCCGAAACCCAGGCATGTGCCCTGACTAGGAGTTGAACTGGTAACCCTCCGGTTCACAGGCTATTGCTCAATCCACTAAGCCAGACCAGCCAGGGCAAAATATATATTTTGTTTAAAATTTTCCTGTATCATCCCTTTTTAAAAGATACAATGAACATGTAACTTTATAATTAGAAATAAAACACAAAATTCAGGATACACTACAGATCTAAACATAAAAAGCATTAAAATTCTAGATATAAATACAGAGGAAACTATATCTTGAGATAGAAAAGGGCCCTGGCCAGGTGGCTCAGTTGGTCAGAGCAGCATCCTGACACACCAAGGTTGTGGGTTTGATCCCTATCAAGGCATATACAAGAATCATAAATAAGTGGAACAACAAATCAGTGTTTCTGTCTCTCTCTCTCTGTCAAATCAATAATAAATAAATAAAATTATTTAAAACCTTGAGGTAGAAAAGCTTTTTCTAAGAATAATAGAAAAGTTCAAAGGTGATAAGGGAAAACAGTGACAACTGTGGGCACATAGTTTAACTTCATTATAGAAAAGTACAAAATCAGAGTTAAAAGACAGAAAAAACCTCAGAGACAGTATTAATTAGCAGCATGTATAAGTAACTATTATAAAGTGTGAACAGCCATAATACATAAACAACTCCTCCCTGGCTGGTGTGGCTCAGTGGATTGAGCATCAGCCTGTGAACCAAAGGGTCACTGGTTCGATTCCCAGTCAGGGCACATGCCTGGGTTGTGGGCCAGGTCCCCAGTAGGGGGTGTACAAGAGGCAACCACACACTGATGTTTCTCTCCCTCTCTTGCTCCCTCCCTTCCCCTCTGTCTAAAAATAAATAAATAAAATCTTTTTTTAAAAAAAGCTCCGAAGAACTCACAAAAGAAAATGGGCAAAAGAAAAACAAAACAAAACAGGTATTTCATGGGAGAGAAAACAAATGGCCAAAAAAAATCTGAAAAGATAGATGTTCAACCTCCCTTAAAAGGAAGGAGGAAACGGTGAGAGTTAAATTTAAAAATCTTTATTATCTACCCACCAGATTGGCAACTGTCAGTCACTCAGGGTGTTTGAGGAAAGGCCTTACATTTCCTGGGATGTGGATACAACTCATACAGCTATGTTAGAGGGCAATCCATCAGGGTCTGTCATCTCAAACGACCACTTTCTGATCTCCAAAGCCACTTCTAAGACTGCCATTAAGAATCCTGGACATGCCCTGGCCAGTGTGGCTCAGGTGGTTGGGCAACGTCCAGCAAAGGGTAGGGTTGCCTTCCGGGGTGTATGCCTGGGTTGCGATTGAGTCCCGGGTCGGGGTCGTGTGAGAGAGGCTGACTAATGTTTCGCTCTCTCTCCCCTCCCTCCTCCCCCTCCCCTAACAAAAAACCCAAAATACCACACAAAACCTGGACACAAAAATTCCAGCCCAGGGAGCTCATCATTATTTAAATCCCCACACTCAATTAAAAGAAGCAAATATCGGAAAAGAAATTATTACCCTAATGATCTTACTTCTGCCAGACTAAAGGGATCAGTGCAAACCTGCAGCTCTCTCACCTTGCAGTTCCCACAGCCCACACTGCCCCCTGGTGGCAAATAAGCTCCTAGTTTCTTTACCTTTCTGTCCCCAAGTGTTTGTTTGGTTTTTGGTTTTTTTTTGTTTTTTTTTTTGCTCCATTATTCCAAAGTATTTAATCTTGGTATTACCATGCATTTTTTCTATTCCCTCTCAACCCAAAACCCAAAATATAATTTTCCATTGTAGCAAAATACTTTGAACTTTCATCAGCCAAACCTTCTTTCTTTTGTGGAAACAAAATAAGATGAAGTGATGGATGGATATACAAGGTGTATGCTGCAGTTTTTTTCAACTTGTTTGTATGCTTGAAAATTTAAAAAAATATTGGGGTGCCCTAGCTGGTGTAGCTCTGTGGATTGAACATGAGCCTTCAAACCAAAGGGTCACTGGTTCGATTACCAGTTAGGGTACATGCCTGGGTTGCAGACCAGATCCCCAGTAGGGGCAACTGAGAGGCAAACACACTTTAATGTTGCTCTCCCTCTTTCCCTTCCCCTCTCTCTAAAAGTAATAAAATCTTTAAAAATTAAAATAAAATAAATAAAAATATTGAGGGATAAAAGATTTGTTCCACAATTGAAATACTGAATTTGAAATAGGAGGAAGTACAGAAATCCTTTTGTAGAGCATATGATGATCAATTAAACCAGAATCTCGAAAATGGGACCTGGGAAATTGGAGTCTTGAGAAGTACCCTTCTCAAAATAAAGAGCAAACTGACAGTAACCAGAGGGGAGGGGTGAAAAAGGAGAAGGATGATGGGGAAAAAAGAGGAAGGGTCTTCAAGGAACATGTATAACAACCAACACATTTAACAGGAAAGACTAACTTCCTAAATCTCCTCATGGGTGATAAAATGTTCAAGTCTCTATGGCTGCTTATTAAAACAGAAAATTCATGCCACAATGAAACCATCCAAATTTGACCCACTCTGAGTATAAAATATATGAGTATAAAATTCAAAAAACTGTCGGGTAGTTTCTACTATAGTTAAACATACATCAGTTCTGTGACCCAGCAAGTCCACTCCCTGGAATTGAGGGTAATCTCGACCAAGAGATTTTCACAGGAATTTTCATAGTAGTGTTATTCGTAATAGCCCAAAACTGGAATCAGCCAGCAAAAGACAAATGGATGGATTGTGATAAATTCACAGAACAAGATGCTCTACATCGAGGTTGGTAAGCTATGACTGGTGTACTAAATTGGGCCTGCTGCCTGCCCTTGTAAGGCCTGAGAGCTAAGAATGCTTCTTACACTTTTTCATGGGTGAAAGAGAAATCAAAGTAAGAATGATTATTTCATGACACGTGAAAATTACTGAAATTAACATTCTGGTGGCCATAAATAAAGTTGTATTGGAACACAGCCATGCTTATCCATTTATGCATCCTCTCTGGCTGCTTTCACACCATCCTCTCTGGCTGCTTTCACACTCAATTACTACTGTAATTGAGTAGTTACAACAGAGACCCTATGACCTGCAAACCAAAAAACATTTACTAACACCCTGACCCATGTGTTGGATTGGGTGTCATCCTGCAACGTGAAAGGTCCCAAGTTCAATTCCTGGTCAGGGCACATGCCTGGATTGCTGACCGATCCCTGTCAGAGGTTTGGGGCATGTGTGAAAGGCAGCCAGTTGATGTTTCTCTCCCTCTCTTTCTCCCTCCCTTCCCCTCTCTTTAAGAATAAATAAATGAAATCTTTATTTTTTTTAAAGATTTTACTTATTTTGCCCTGGCTGACGTAACTCAGTGGATTGAGCACAGGCTGCGAACCAAAGTGTCACAGGTTCAATTCCCAGTCAGGGCACATGCCTGGGTTGCAGGCCACGTCCCAGTGGGGGCTATGTGAGAGGCAACCACACATTGATTCTCTCTCTCTCTCTTTCTCCCTCCCTTCCCCTCTCTAAAAATAAATAAATAAAATCTTTAAAAAAAAGATTTTACTTATTTTTATAGACAGAGGAGAAGAGAAGGGCTGCCTCTCACACAACCCCTACTGGGTACCTGGCCCACAATCCAGGCATGTGCTCTTACAGGTAATCAAACCAGAGACCCTTTGGTTCACTGGCCCATGCTCAATCCACTGAGCTACACCAGCCAGGGCTAAAGATTTTATTTATTTTTAGAGAGAGGAGAAGGGAGAAAGAGACGGAGAGTAACATCAATGTGTAGTTGCCTCTCACGTGCCCCCTACTGGGGACCTGGTGGCAATCCAGGCATGTGTCCTGGATGAGAATCAAACCCGTGACCCTTTGATTTGCAGGCCAGCGCTTAATCCACTGAGCCACACCAGCCACGGCAATAAATGAAATATTTTTAAAAGTTGTTTCCTATCTGGTCCTTCACAGAAAAAGTTTGTCAATCCCTGCTATATAGCAACAAAAGGAAAGAATTACAACCATATCTAACATCATGTACAGTGAAAAAGGCCAGACATGAAAGAGTACACACTGTATGATTTCTGGATATAAGGTGCAGAACTTATCTAAGATTAAGTCAGAAGAGCCCTGGCTGGTGTGGCTCAGTGGATTGCACATTGGCCTGTGAACCAGAGGGTTGCTGGTTCGATTCCCAGTCAGGGCGCATGCCTGGGTCGCAGTCCAGGTTGCCAGTTAGGTGCCTGCAAGAGGCAACCGATCAATATATCTCTCACACATTGATGCTTCTCCCCTCTCTTTCTCCTTCCCTTCCCCTCTCTAAAAAATAAAAATTTAAAAAATATTTTAGAAAAGATATAGCCCTGGCTGGCGTAGCTCAGTGGATTGAGCACGGGCTGCGAACCAAAGTGTCACAGGTTCCATTCCCAGTCAGGGTACATGCCTGGGTTGCAGGCCATGGCCCCCAGCAACCACACATTGATGTTTCTCTCTCTCTCTCTCTCTCTCTTCCTCTCTCCCTTCCCTCTCTAAAAATAAATAAATAAAATCTTTAAAATAAAGACCATGTCTCTTACTATTAATGTCTTCTCATGCCCTCTTGTAATCTCCTTTAAAAAAAAGAAAAGACAGAAGAATGATTGTTTGGCAGGGTGTCAATGGTCAGAAAGAGGGACAAGGAAGCCTTCTGGGTGCTGGGCATGTTGTTTATCTGAATCTGGGTGTAGCTACTCAAGTGTAAACGTGTAAAAGTTTATCAAGCTGCATATGTACAATATGTGCACTTTGTACCATATTACATGTACATTACAATTCAATTGTAAAAAGTGTGGGGAAGAAAACAAGGGAGAGAAAAACAATGTTTCCAATGGTTTATAAAGAACTCGGGTGAAAAACAAACAAAACGCTCCCAGCCAGGGTACATTCCTGGGTTGCAGGCCATAACCCCCAGCAACCGCACATTGATGTCTC
Source organism: Phyllostomus discolor (assembly GCF_004126475.2). Classification (NCBI taxonomy): domain Eukaryota; kingdom Metazoa; phylum Chordata; class Mammalia; order Chiroptera; family Phyllostomidae; genus Phyllostomus; species Phyllostomus discolor. The sequence goes on from NC_040914.2 coordinate 15,403,128, forward strand.
TCTCTCTCTCTCTCCCTCTCTCTCCCTCTCTCTCTCTCTCCCTCTCCCTCCCTCTCCCTCTCTCTCTCTCTCTCTCTCTCTCTCTCTCTCTCTCTCCCCCCTTCCCTCCCTAAAAATTAATAAATAAAATCTAAAAAAAAGGTAGTTTTTAAAAACAAACAAACAAACAAACAAAACGCTGAATATTCATAAGGATAGATAGTAACCAGGGTTGGCAAGGATGTGGATGAACTGAAGCCCTCATCCCCTGCTGGCGGGAACAAAAGATGGTGCAGCCACTTTGGATAGCAGCCTGGCCTTTCCTCAAACTGTTAAATACAGAGTCACCACACGATCCAGCCATTCCATCCGAGGTATGCACCCCAGGAAAATGAAAACACGTGTCCACACAAAAACTTGAACATGAACATTCACGGCAGCATTATCCCAAATAGCCACAAAATGGAGACAACTCAAATGTCTATCGAATAATGAACAGATAAATCAAATGTAGTATACTCAAATAATGGAGTATTATTTAGCAATAAAAAGCAATCACACATTGATAACATGCTACAAAGGCGATCCTCAAAAACATTATGATCAGGGACAGGAGCCAGACACAAAAGGCCACATACTGTATGAGTCCATTTTTATGAAACGTCCAGAAGAGGCAAATCTCTGGCCAGAAGGTAGATCAGTGGCTGCCTAAGGCTGTAGGGATGGAAGGAAGAGGAGCTGGGGAGACAGCTAAGGGGTGTGGGGTTTCCCCTTAGAGTGACGAAAATATTCAAAAATTAATTGTGATTGCATAACTCTGCAAATATACTAAAGTCACTGAATCGTACCCTTTAAATGGGTGCATTGGATGGTTTATGAATTCAGTCAATAAAATTGTTTCAAAAAGCAAACACTGAAACTAAATACACCACAGCTAAACCCTTCAACACTCATTCACCGGAACCATCACTCATTCAGTTTCACAATGAGCTCAGCTGGACCCAGGATCTGACCATTTCTAACTCTCCTAAGGCTTCTGACCCCCAAGAAATGCATGTTAGCACCTGAATGCTGTGTACTGTTTCCATAAATGCACAATGCATGTTGTTTTTCTGCTTTTGGAAGAAAAGGCTTGAAATAAAGAGGCCGTAACCATTGGAGCAAAACCCTCTGATCCCTCCCACACAGCCCTCATTTCAGCTAAATGCTCGGGCTCAGACTATCTCCATTTAGCAAAACCCTGTCACCTGACATCATGGCCCTGATGTCAGCCGAACTCTCTACCTCTTTAGCAACTCTGGTCAGAAAAAGCCCTGCCACCTCTCTCTCTGAGGGCACCTCCTCCCAGCGTCCTGTCCTGCCCACCCCTCTGCATTGCCCTGGGTTGAAATTCTGGCCAGAAACCAGCTGATTATGCTTGTGGCAAAAGAACGGAAAGGCAGGTAGGAACCTACAGACCGTTCCAGTGTGAGGCAATAGCGGGGCTGGGGCCAGGGTGAGGCAAGACAGTGCCTAGGTAGCAACATTTAAGGAGGCAAGGTCACGGGAAGGTGCTGGCCTGGAGAGTGAGCACCTCCTTAAATGCTGCACCCTAGGTGCCTCAGGGCCTAGCCCAGTCCTGGCCCTGGGCAACAGGATGTTACTTCCTCCAACAGTGGCTCTCAGAAGACAGGGCTGGGTCTCTCCCTCAGCCCTGGTCTTGGCATTCCAGCCCCCAATCAACTTTTATGGAGATGCCAGGCCAAAGGAGCCACCCCAAAACTGTAGGAAACTGCGTAAGTGCTGTTTACTTAAAGGGCTTGGCCAGCAACACACCTCCCGAGAGCCTCTTGCCCTAGTAAGCAGCCTGGGTTACTAGCATCCTTCTCCTAGGCACCAAAAGTTCAGGGGTCAGGAACCCAGGCCTGAGGCCTCTCCTACCCCAGGACTGAGGAACCCAGGCCCCCAGCCTCCTCGTCCCTTGAGCCCAAGTCCAGTCCAGGCCACCACCCTCTGGAAGACCCAACACCCAACTCACGAAGCGCCCGAAGTGGATGGACTGTCCATCCTCTATGTGTATGTCCGCCTGGGCCCCACTGAGGCGGGAGATGACAGACTGGCAGCCAGGGAGTAGGGACCGGAGCAGCCCCGAGCCTGTAATGTGGTCGGCGTGGCAGTGGGTGTTCACTGGGAGAGAGAGGAGGCCAGGTCCAGGAGGGCACGGGGTGCGGGGAAGGCATGGGGGTGGGGGGAGGGCACGCAGGATTCCCAGCCCCACGTCCGCCTCCCTCCACCAGGAGTCCTGCCCGGACTGACCAGCGTACAGCAGCCGCAGCCCCAGCTCCTTGACCAACTGGGCGTCCCGAGGCGCGGTCTCCAGAACCGGGTCGATCAGAATGGCCTCTCGGGACTCTCTGTCCCCCAGGAGGTACGTGTAGGTGCAGCTCTTGGGCTCAAACATCTGGGGAGGGGCGCGGGGAGGGGGGAGGCAGGTGAGGGCGCAGAACCAGACCCACTCACGGGGGACCTGGGAGTCCCGGCCTCGGCTGGACTCTCGCGCTAAGAGCCAGAGGCAGAACCGCCAGGCACTTCCTTCCCCGGAGTCAGGAGTCTGGGGCCCCAGCACCTTCATCGGGACCGAGGAGTCCCCGCGGTCTAGTAAGTCCCCAGCGCCCTCTTCTGTGAAGAACCCAAGAATCCGGCCTCCAGCCCGGGGGCTCCCCGATCTCTCCGGACTTAAAGGACGCAGGTCTTCGGCCCCTGCAGCCGCGCAGGGCCCGGGATCCCGCTCCCGGCCCCGCCAGCTCTCACCTGCCGCAGGAGGACGCGGGCTCCAGCCCCGCTGTGCTGGCTAAGCTGCCGCCCCGCGACCCTCAGCGCGGTGCCCGCCATAGCGCACGCGGCCTGGAGGGGACGCAGCCCGGGCCCGCGTCCCTGGACGGAAGCTGCTCCCCGCAGAGGAGAGACTGGGCGCGGGCCGGGCCGGCCTTAAGGGGACCTTGGGCGCAGAGGCGGGGCCCGCCTTAAAGGGGCCGCGGGCACGCTGGCCGGGCATCCAGAGCGCGACCCGCACAGCTGGGCTGGGGGCGGTGAGGAGATATCAGAGACCCAGACGACCGTGAGAATGGAACAGGGAGACATTCAAAGGCAATGGAGAGACGCCGGGAGCACAGGTAGGGAGACAGGTAAAAACCCAACAAGAGGCCCCAATACACTCGCAGCCCCAGGGCCATTCTCACTGTTGGACAAAAAAAAAAAGTCTGGTTCCAGGTCACTTCAGAAATGGTGGGTGCATGGCTCCCAGAACAACACTTGATGCCATTAACATTTATTTTAAAATTGCATAAGTGTTTTTTCAAGAATGTTTATTCCTTTCCAGGAAGAGCATTTTCAAAACATAATTTTGCGCCGCAGACGGTGTGGCTCCGTTGGTTGGCGCGTCCCCCAGTAGATGGAAAGGTCGCGGGTTCAATTCCCTGCCTGGGCACATATGCACATATCCCGCTTACGGTTCCATCCCCAACCCCTGTGGGCCTCCTATGCAAAGGCAACCAATTCAAGTTTCTCTCCTCTCTCTCTCTCTCTCTCTTTCTCTCACCCTCCCTACCCCCCTCTCTGTCTCCAAAAAACCAATAAACATCCTCAAGTGGGGCTTACAGAAAAGCTCAGAGTCAAGGAGAGAACTTTGTTCATTTTTATTCCCCTGCCTTGAGGTCTCCCACATGCCTGGCCCAAGCTGGGTGAAGCTGGCGATTCAGAGGTGAGTCCTCAGTCTGGATGGGGAGGGAGGTACAGACATCAGGCTAAAACAAGGGGAGGTACAGCGACTTCCAGGAGCTCAGGGGCCCTGCAAATAAGACCTCCTCACCCCTGAGGTGCCCATTCCTGATGTTTTTACAAAATTGTTAGATGGTTAACCTGTTTCTTGAAGGTGTGCACCCTCTTTGGGGTTTTCATAGGGTTAGTGGTGAAGTGTTCTCAGTTAGAAAGGTTGGCAGCGTTCTTCCTACCTGTGTAATCTCGGGCTCAAACCTCACCTTCTGCTGGGCTTCAGTTTTCTCCTCTGTAAAATGGGGTTGGAAATCGTTCCTTCCTCATTGTGAAGAGTCAGTGGGTTTACCCATGAAAAGAGTTTGGGACAGCACCTGGCACAGGACAAGCGCTCAGTGGGAGCTGGCTATCATTATTTCATCTCCACCCTCTACTCCTTCCTCATCTTGCCACCACCTCCCAATTCATCACTGTAGGCCCTATAGAGTGAACCTCCCAATCAGGCTACTTTCCCAGCATCATGTCCTCTGGTCCAATCAACAAGCAGCAAAGGAACATGCAAATTACCTGAATTCCAGGGCCAGGGTGCAGGGGTTCAAAACCTGGCCTCGTGGGACCTTGGATAAGCAACCTCCCCACTCTGTGCCTCATTCTCCTCATCTGTACAATGAGGATAATAGTAGTGCCTCCACTTAAAAAGTCACTTTAGGATTAAATGAATGAATGCATATAAACCACTCAGAATGGTTTCTGGTATACAAAAAGCTAACTAAATGGTGATAGTTTACATTATAACTAATATGTAACAGCTGTCTCACTGGATTCTGGCTTCCACTCCGCCTCCCTGCAATCCATTTTCCATGCAGCAACCTTCAAAAAAAGGAAGTGTAACAAGATATTTATGGGTTATGATGTCTGGCAGATCACTTTAAAATTATTTGGGGGCAGGGTGAGAATAAAATGACACTGGTCATGACTGGATAATTGTTGACCTTGGCCAATTCTGTTACTAATGCAGAGAACAGTTCTTTATTCTCTCAAATTCTCTGAATCTTTGAAAGAAAGTATAACATTGGAAAAGGAAAAAATGAGATACACAACTGACCTGTGAGCAACAGGGATTTGAATTGTGGAGTCCATTTACATGTGGATTTTTAAAAAATTGACCCGCTCAGTTCAAACTCACATTGTTCAAGACCATGGGGGAAGTTTGAACACTGTGGGCTGTGATAACATAGAAACAACTCTGAATTTTGGAAGGCATGGTAACTATACTAAGGCAGAAGATAGCATAGGAAGAACTCTGAGACTGTGCTGCTGTTACTGGCAGGTGTCTAGCATCCTGGTTGCCAGGAAACGCCTCTTAGCACTTAGGTAGAATGAATAGCAAACCAAGGAAGGGAAGAGGAGGGAGACATGACTCACCCACTAACTCAGCAGTCCTGAGCCTGTTCCGATAATATTGCCAGGCGTTCCAACATCACAAGAAACACTATGTTAGTTTTTGAAACTAACTATCAAAGTCATTGAAATTCTATGTAGCATTTCCACTCTCTGGGAAAAAAAGCCTTGAAACTAAGCTTTCATCATAAGGCCTGAAAGGCCGGAGAGGGTCCCTAGTACCCAAAGAAGCCCATGAAACAACTTTGGCTAATTGCCTACCTCTGGACACTATTTGTTTTAGGATGGAGTCCCTAATGCTTACAGAAAGAGCCCATAAATAACTTTGGGTAACTGCACCAACTTTAATTAACTGCCTCCTGTCACGTATCTGTTTTACAACAAGATGAACAAATGGAGTCTGGAACAAGATAAGGATTCGGGTTACCAGACCCCCACACGCACCTAAGTTTGGGTAGTCACATCCCCACCTGCCCACCCCTCCAGGAACGCTGGCACCACCTTTACCTGTCAATAAATATGTAACTTCTTCACCCCATTCCACCAACTATGTAAGTCCTCAGAACAAAGGACTGGGGGTGCTTGCCACCCTGGCCCTTTGGCTGACATTACTTTCGCCTGCCCTTACCCTGCTTTGCCTTGGATCTATGCCTCCCCCGCCCCCAGCTGGACAAGGTCCGCTCTCTTCCATGAGAATATATCACCAATAAACCCTGCTTGCACACTAACAAATTTCCTGATCTGTAATTCTTTACAGCATCGGCAAGAAGAACCAGGTTTCTCCCATCAACAATATTGTGGTTATGTTTAAAAGAGAGAGTTCTTATTTAAATTGTTTTAATTCATTGATTTTAGAGAGAGAGAGAGAAATATGGATTTGTTTTCCACTTATGTATGCTTTCATTAGTTGTTTCTTGTATGTGCCGTAACCACAGGATTGAGCCTGCAACCTTGGCAGGTCCATACAATGCTCTTAACCAACTGAGCTACCTGTCCAGGGTGAAGGTTCTTATTTTTTTAGAGACACAGACTGAAGCATTTCTGGGTGACATACCTGGAATTTGCTTTAAAATACCGGTACTTCAGTGAGCTCAAGGAGGGTCACTGAGGGGACGATGAAATAAAATTGGCTCTGTGGAACCTGGGTAATGGGTATATGGGGGTTAGTTACACTCCTCCCTTCCTCCTTTTGTGTATGTTGGAGAATTTTCCATGACCTAGAAATATGGTTAAAGAATAAAGTGGATAAAAATCTAAACTAGTTCATGTCACTTCGTGTGTTTAAAACCCTCGCTTGGCTTCCTGTTCAGCTTAGGCCTGTTGCCAGCTCCTTGACTTCCTATTCTTCATTTTCCCCATCATCTACCTTCTCATTAGAGAGGGCTTCTGGCTGTTAATTCTTTCAAGCATTCGCTTGACATAATTTTTTTTTTGAACACCACATATGTAGCTAAGCCCTGTTCTGGATGCAGGGGACAGAGAAATGAACGAGATAAACAAGTTGTCCATATTGTCCATCTTAACAGAGCACACATTGTAGAAGACAGGTATACAATGCTAAGGGCATACAAAGGGAATGAGACAGCAGAGTGATGGAGGGAAGGGGCTCCCTGAGATAGGGTGGGCAGGGGAGAACTTCTGCAGTGGTAATATTTGAACTGAGATCTGACTGGGGAATCAGCAAGCAAAGTGATGGGGGAAGGGCCTTGGGGACCGAGGGCACAGTTGGTGCAAAGGCCCTGAGGTAGGACTGACCACAGCACGTACAAGAACTGGAAGGTCAGTGAGTCTGAAGCAAGGCAGGACAGGGTAAAAGAGATCCTCGGAACACAGACCGCTCCTTCCCACCTTGAGGTCTGTTCACTTGTTGTTCCTGAGACAACCTGGACCCTGTCATGGTCTATTTTAATGCACAATAAGAACAAGAATATTGGTAACACTTATTGGCACTGTGTGCACTGTTGTAAACACTTTCCATTTATTACCGAATTTAATACTAATAACGCTTGATTGCATATATGAGGAAACTGAGGCCTAGAAAAATTAGGTCTTGCCCAAGGTCACACAGCTTGAAAGTTAGAGCCAAGATTCCAAGCGAATTACCCAGGTAATCTGTCTCTAGAGCCCAAATAATCCCTGGGGTAACTCCCACAGCTCCCACAGCTCGCCAGACGTTGTGGGTTATCAGGCTGAAGAACCACTCATGCGGGGTATTTTTATGGGCACTTCATGGTCATTCCTGTGCTCGGCGGAAAGGTGCAGTATTACGGCTCGGGGAAGGATGCGAAGCATGCCATCCCAGGAGTGGCATCAGGAGTTTCAGCCCCTCTGGGAACACCTATCAGCCAGGGTACCTCGAGAACCCCTCCCTCATCCCCGCTCCCCTGGGTCATGCCATTGGGGTGAGAGGGGCAAAGAATCTGGAATAACCCAGTGACGAAGGGTGCCAGGGAGCTATATAAAGAATGTGCTTTTAAGCCCTGGCTGGCGTAGCTCAGTGGATTGAGCGTGGGCTGGGAACCAAAGTGTCCCAGGTTCAATTCCCAGCCAGGGTACATTCCTGGGTTGCAGGCCATAACCCCCAGCAACCACACATTGATGTTTCTCTCTCTCTCTCTCTCTCCCTCCCTCTCTCTCTCTCTCTCTCTCTCTCCCTCCCTAAAAATAAATAAATAAAATCTTTAAAAAAAAAAAAAAAGAATGTGCTTTTTATTGGGCATCAGCTCCGCCCCGAGCCCGCCCCGCCCCGCCCTCTCTCCAGGAATTAGAAACGCAGTGGAGGGTGGATGGGGCAACCGGCTCTTGAAATGCCTCCGGAGACGGAACCCAGGCTCCCAGCGGAATGCTTGAAGGAAGTAGGACACAGAAAAGGGAAGGTGCCAGTTCTCAATGAGGTGTACACGCAGCTCTCCGTGTTAACTCCTGAACGTTCTTGACTCCAGTCAGCCACCGTAGGTCCTGCAAACCCCAGTACACTTTCCTATGGCCTACGGTCCCTCCGCCCGCGGCTCTGCGCTCGCTCACCAACTTGCCAGCCTTTCACACCCACTCCTTCCATCCATTCTGTCTCGGCAGCCACTGCCTCCTCGGACCGCGATTGCGCATGCGTACTGACGCCCCCACTGGCACAACGTGGGAGGAGGGAGTGGAAATGAGACTGGGCCCAGCCGCTCGCGAGCACTCCCCGCCCTCCCCTGTGGTCGCTGGGTACGCGGCTTGCGACTACTCCGTGTGGAAGGGCAGCGCGGCTGCGACAGAGGCCACTGCGGGAGGAGCCCAGAGCCCCGCCCCCAGGGAGGGGCGGTCCGCAGGTGAGAGTGCTGGCTGCCCGGTCCAGACACCTCGGTCTCCTGGACAGGGATTAGGGGCAGAATGCTAGGATCTCCCGGAGTGGGATCGTTTAGGATGCTGATGCATAGGTTCCGGAGGGACTGCATTGATGTCTGAGCCTTGGGAGGGTGCACTGGTGCCCGAATGCCATGATCCCTTGGGGTGCATTGAGGCCCAGATGCTTGAGATCTGGAGTGAGAGGTCTATTAAGACTCTGGATCACAACACACGCCACGTTCTTTCTGTATCTTCCTCCAGGTCTTTCCTCTACCCTCCACGGCCCCAAATCCATGCCGGGGATGCAATTCCTCAGCAAGGAAGAAATTTAGCGGTCCAGGCGTCAATGGACTGAGACTAAACCGAGGTAAAGCTTTCTCTTCGACGTAAAATTCCGCTCACTGAGCTCTGGGGCCCCTCCCCTGGGAAAGTCGCAGAAGACCCGCCTACTGAGTTCTTTCGCCCTTTCTCTGGGTCTGAGCTTCAGAGCAGGCGACTTGGGGTCCTACTAGTGTAGCTCCGGTCATTCCGGCCGTAAGTACCCCTCCCTGGGAGGTTCTGGTGAGGAGGTTCCGCCTACTGTGGGCATAGGCTCCGCCCTCTCCACGCCCAGGATCGTTGCTGAGTGTGAGTAGTAGAGGCCTAGGTAGTACTCGATTCGGAGGTTCCAACCCTGGGTCTAAGTGGCAAAGGGAATGCATCTGCGTGGGATTTGCATAGGCCCGCCCACGGTGCTCTTAGGCTCCGCCTTCCTGCAACTCCCACCTCCAATTTAGGGTCCCAGACTTAAACAGACCCCTAAACAGACTAACCCCTGATTTTAGGCCCTGCAGCCCTATCCTCATTAGCCTGATAATCACCAGCGACGCTCCTCCCTGCCCCCGCCCCCCAGGCCCTCCTTTAGGTCTCTGGGCCAGCAAGATGCTGGAACGAGAAACCGAGCCCGCCACTGCAGCCACCGATCCTAGTCCTGCCGGCAAGGGACTAGTGACCAAAGAAGGTGAGAACAGCCACGGCTGTGTGGGTGGGGGACATTCTCCAGGAACTGAGCTAAGAGAATCACATTTTGAGGATGTCTCAGGGTGAAAATTTGAGGGCCCAGGGTGATGACAATTTGGGATCCCCAAAATGTGACGTTCTGGGGATCCTCCTGGTTGGCTTAGGGGGACCCTCGTGATCATTTCTAGGGCCCAGGGAATTACAGGAGGGACAAGGAACATAACATGCAGAATTTCAGGGTGATCACTTGGGAAGATACAGAAGCAGACACCTAAGTAGCTTTGGGGATACAGGTAGGTAATGCTTCGGCATCCCTTAGGATGATAGATGACAGGGGTCGAGAGCAGGAACATGACAGTTGAGGAATCTCAGTATGACACTTGAGTGCCCAGATACACTCGAATATCAAAGTGGGCTGGGGTGGGGGAGCCCTAGCCTTAGACTTAGGGGGTTGTCTGCTGCCAGGAGCCCATCAGCCCTACTGTCCCCTAGCTCCCCACCAGGGTTCGTCCAAGAAGCCCCACCAGTCGGCTACAGGGCCTGCTGCATCCTCGGGGGCGCCGACTCGACCCCGCAGGCGGCCCCCGCCCCAGCGCCCGCACCGCTGCCCCGACTGTGACAAGGCCTTCTCCTATCCGTCCAAGCTGGCCACGCACCGGTTGGCACACGGAGGCGCCCGCCCTCACCCGTGCCCCGACTGTCCCAAGGCCTTCTCCTACCCCTCCAAGCTGGCAGCCCACCGCCTCACGCACAGCGGCGCCCGCCCACACCCGTGCCCTCACTGCCCAAAGGCCTTTGGCCACCGCTCCAAGCTGGCAGCCCACCTCTGGACCCATGCGCCCGCCCGCCCCTACCCGTGCCCTGACTGCTCCAAGTCCTTCTGCTACCCCTCCAAACTAGCTGCCCACCGACACACACACCATGCCACGGACGCCCGCCCCTACCCTTGCCCACACTGTCCCAAGGCTTTTTCATTCCCCTCCAAACTGGCTGCCCATCGCCTATGTCACGACCCCCCCACCGCACCAGGTGGCCAGGCCACCGCCCGGCACCACTGCTCCAGCTGTGGCCAGGCCTTTGGTCAGAGACGCCTCCTGCTCCTTCACCAACGCAGCCACCACCCGGCGGAGAGTCAGGGGGAGCGGGAGTGAGCACGCCCCTGGGCTCACTGGCCCCCTCTGCCGGTGGCCCGAGGAAATAAAGAGGTGGTTCTAAACCGGGCGGCACGGACTTGCCTCTTCTAGTTGACTGCGAGGTTGGCGCCTCACACTGCGCTGACTTAAAGGGCGAAGAAACTCTTTGCTCACCCGTTTGGGGGAAGGGAAGGTGTCACCCACTGGGAGCTAATCCGCCCCAGCATGGCCCTGGAGCTGTGGTGTGAACAAATTGGTTCTGGTTGTTCCCAACTATTGATTTGGCAAAGGTAAGAAGTCTGCTCGCACCGTGAGTTGGTGAGGAGTGCGGGGAAACAGGCTCTGTCCTTAAGTTAACTGGTGCCTCTGTGTTGGCCATTTGACTGTATCTGTAAAATACTGAAACACACACATGCTCGTGTCAACTATCCCACTTCTAGGAATTTATCGTATAAATGCAAGTGCGTGAGCAAGGCACGAGGGCAAGGACGTTCACTGCAGCACGGTGGCTATGCCTAAAGGGGGGGAGCAACCTGAGTGTTCGTCACCAGACCAGCTAGTAAATGACAGCACCACCGCAGAGTGGAAGGTGTAGCTGTAGGAAAAAAAGTCAGCACTACAGGTACCAGCATGGAAAGATTCCTAACATAAATGATAAAAACCAAGAACAAGGGTTATATTACTGAGAGTATAAAAACATAAGTAAAGCCCAAGTTTTGGAGCCAGCCCTGATCCACTAGGTACTGCCCAGGGGCCCTGGACAACCTTTGTCTCGTCTCTGGACTCAGAAGCCGTATCTGTGAAACGGAAGTGTTACCTGTAACAAGGCCCATGTCGGGGTGCAAGCATCACCATCTCAGGCAAAGTCAGTGTCCTCCTTGGGGCCAGGTTCTCCCACTCTAAAATCAGATGATCAAGCTAACATTGGACTGCTCTTCGTTCTACACATGAGCACCTAATGCGTCCTAGGACCTGCACAGGGTGTTGGGAACACAGCAGGAAACATGGCAGACCTGGTCTAGTGAAGGAAGTGGGCAATAACCAAGTAGTGGTGGGGGCAGGGGGGAGGGAAGAGGCCAAGTCCATTTTGAATAACAAGTAGGTGACCCTTGGTCCTGACGTGTGACAACCCCACCCCCTGTAGACCAGGGTTGGCAAATTTTCTGGAAAGGGCCAGATAGTACGTATTCTTGGGTTTTGCAGGCTATACAGTGTCTGCCACAACCACAGCGTAAAAGTAGCCACACATGATACATTAGTGAATTCGTGGCTGGGTTCCAATAAAACTTTATTTACAAAAATAGCAGGTGGGCTGGATTTTCCCCATGGGCTACAGCTTGCCAACCCCCATTGTAGATGAGTGGAGAAAGGACAGACTAATCTGTGAGCTGAGATGGGAAAAAATGAAGTGGGACCCTGTGGTGGGCAGAATGGTCCCCCTAAATTGTCCTCATCCTAATCCCCAGAATCTGTGTGTTAGCTTACACATGGCAGAATGGACTTCACAGATGTGATTATGGATTTTGAGGTGGGAAGATTATCCTGATTACTCCAGTGGGCCCAGTGTAACCACAGAATCCCTCAGATGGGAAAGGGAAAAAATGGGTAAGATGTATCATGGAAGTGGAGACTGGAGTGATGTGGGGCCACGAGCCAAGGAATTACGGGATTCGGCAGCTTCTAGAGGCTAAAACTGTCAAGAAAACGATTCTCCCTTAGAGCCTCTAGAAGGAACCCCGGCCTGCCGCCACCTTGACTTTAGCCCACGGACTGACTTTGGACTGCCGACCTCCAGAACTGTAAGGAAATAAATGTGTATTGTTTAAAGCCACAAAGCTTCTGGCAATTTATTACAGCAGCAACAGAAAACTAACACAGATCCCTACCTCACACCACACACAAAAGTTAGTTCCTGGAGAGTTCAAATCTACATGTGAAGCACAAAACTAAGATGGATACATCTAAATTTACATCTGTTTAGATGGGAATAGAGGAGAGTATCTTAGTAACCTCAGAGGTAGAGAAAGTACATTTAAGACACAAAAAGAGCAAATTATAAAGGAAAAAACTGAGAAGTTTGACCATAAACAAATCCATTAGAAATATGACACAGCGTGTATTGTATATGGTTATATGGCGGTTAGGGAAGGCTTTCTTGAGCAAGTAGTGTATGAGCTGAGACCTGAACTGTGCAGAGGATGGACCACGACATGGTTTGTGGAGTCCCCAGGCAAAGGGGTGGAACGGAGGAGTAAAGAAATGAGCAGGTTGCAGGACTGCAGGCCACTCTGCAAGGCCTGGAGGGAGGGCTGGGGGTGGGTAGGGATTCAGGCTCCTCCCCCAAACCAGACAGCTTGATTCACGTCCATGTGCACCTCCAGAGCTGTCCAGAAAGAGCTCCTCCAAGACAATCACACGGCCATGCAAGTTTCAAGGGCACAGACTCACTTGATCCGGTCTAAACACACCATGTACAGGTGGGGAAAGAGGCCACAGGATGGGACTGGCCTGCAACCAATGGGGAAGTGCTGTCGGTGGATCCCAAGTCTCTTAACACCCCGAGGCCCTGCTGTTCCTCACAGAGGTCCTGCCTGAGGGCCTTTGCCCTTGCTTCTCCCGGGCCTGGGCTTCCCAAGTCTCTGCAGAGGGGGAAGTCCTGTGACTCTAGGGAAACACCTCCGCCTTGCCCTATGGCTCCCATCACTGGGTAACAATGCCCTGCTCTGTCAACTCTGGCGTTTATCACTGCCCAGTGTCATAGTGCATACTCACCATCTCCCCCCCGCCCACCCCCCACAGATCGTCAGCCCCGGGACAGTGAGGCCTTGTGTGTTTTTCTCACACGGAAGCCCCAGGGTCTCTCTCACGGTAGGTGTGGTAGGCAGAACAAGGGCCTCCCAGAGATATCCACACCCTAATCCCTGGAACCTGAGAATATGGTATGTAGCCAAAGACAGTTCAAATAGCAGAAGGAATTAAGGTTAATTGGTTGACCTTAAAATGGATATTACCCCAGATTATCCACGCGGGCTCCATATAATCACAAATCTTCAAATGGGACGAGAAAGACAGGAATCAGGGTCAGCGTGATGAGGTGTGAGACAGGCTCCCCTGGCCTCTGCTGCCTTTGACCGTGGAGGGGAAGGGGGTGTGGGTGTTGCCGAAAGCAGACCCTCCCCCAGGGCCTCCGGAAGGAAGGAAGGCCAGCCTACCCCATAGTTTTTGAGCCCAGCGAAACTTCAGACCTAGGAAATTACAAACTTCTGTTGTTTTAAGACATTAAGTTTGTGGTAATTTGTCATAGCAACAGTAGGAAATAATTGAGTGATCAGCGCGTGTGTGAATGAATGAGAAATGAATGAGTAGATGCAGAATTTACCACCACCTTCTTCTCACAGACAAAGAAGCAGAGGTCAAGAGAGGGCTTGGAATGTCCAAGAAAAGATGACCCAAAGGGCAGATCTCAAACCCAGAGGCCCCAGCCCTGTGGGCCTTCCGGCCCCCCGGCCCCCCAGCCCCCCGTCCCCTAGGGCAAGTCCAAGGTTCTCTGCCAGGTGCTGACAGCCCTGTCCTTTTGCTTCCCATGGTGATGGAAATGTTCCGTCACTGCTGTCCAGTGCAGTTGCCGCTGAGCATTGAAATGGCACCAGTGTGACTGAGGAAGTGAATTTTCCCTCTCATTTCATGGTAGTTTAAATAGCATCCCCCCTCCATTGGACAGTACAGCTGCAAGGACTGTGCCCACTTTCTGGTCAGATCTGCTCCTAAAGCCTCTTCACCAAAGGTGGCAATGCTCCTTCAGCTGTGTCCAGACATCAGGCTAGCTGCCGCGTCCAGACCTTTGGCCATGCCATGGCTCCTGCCTAGAACGCCAGCCCACCCTCTGCCCTGATTCTCTGACACTGGGCTCAGCTCCCACCTTAAATGCTGGAGCCTTGAAGGAGCCCAGGATTTGGCAGGCTGATTAAAATGCGCCCCTCCCCCTCAACCAGCAATGAGCTGATGATGCACAACCATGCTGGTGCCAGTCAGAGCGGCTCTGGGTGTCCTGCAGAAAGACACGTCTGTGGCCAGGGGAGCTGACAATTCGAGAGGCATGCCTCATGAGCAGCCGGACGTCCTGCCCAGGACCCACAGAGGGACTGCTTAGACCCAGGGACAGGCTCAGAGAGTGTGAGATTCCCAACGCCCTGGCACCTGCCACCATAGGGCCAAGGGGCCAGGGAGAAGTGACTAACAGTTCCTTCCCTACCAGAGCCCTGACAGAGAACCCTGCATTCTCTCCAGGACCCCAGGACAAGTCTCAGGCAGTCAGAGACCTGGCCCTCAGAGAGGAAGCAAAATCCAAAAATAAGGCAGACAGCTGGGAGACAGCCAGGAGTGTCTTGGGTGTTCTGGGAGACTCCTGAGCGAGACAGGCAGTGGCTCCAAACCTATCAGCTTTATTAAACCTAGCTGTGTGTGTGCATGCACATGCATGTGCACGGGCACACACTTCAGGCCTGGGGCACCACGCCGTAGAGCTGATGAGGAAGCAGCTTCTGCTTCTCGTTGCAACTGTAGATCCATCGTGGGCGCACAAACACCAGGGAGGGGTTGTCCATCAGGGCCTGCAGGGGGCCAGGGGCCCATGTGAGAGGAGACGCAGGGGCTTCGAGGGCAGCTGGGTCTCCCTTTCCCTGCCCCTGAGGACCCACCTCCTCAAAGCTGGGGTCCCACTCCTGTGCCGTGATCACAAACTGGACCCGGTCGCTCATGTAGTCCTCGAGCTCCCTGGCGGGAGAAGAGAAGGAGCCAAGAATCAGCGTCCCCCCTGTTGACATCTGACTCCCCAGCTGTTCTCAAAGGCCGTCCTCTCCTATCCCCACCCATGTCCCCGAGAGGCTGCCTGTGGACCCCCCATTCTCCCACATGCCAGTCTTGCCACGGCCACCATACCAGCAGCTCACACTGTCACCAACCCTTTCGGAGGGTGGCGGGGAGCCTCACTTTAGAGAGGAAGCCAAGGGAAGCTGTGCGGCCGTGCTGGCACTGAACTCCAGGGCCTGCGCCCTCCTGCAGGACACAATCCTTTCTCATCCCCCTAGATGCCTTCCTTCCACAGCCTGCCACGCCCCTGCCCCGGGACCCAGAGACTGACCCATTGAAGGCTGTGACGTAGCGGCTGAGCTTCCTCCGCTCGTCCCCGGGGAACTCCCCGTACAGGAAGAAGTGTTTGCCCTGGAAAAAGTCTGGGAGACGAGGGGAGAGCCACGGTGAGAGCCACGGTGAGGCCCTGGAGGCCAAGGCACAAGCCCGGAGCCACAGAACGGTTAGAGGCAAGACGGGAGAGCAGGCAGCAGCTGGACGGGGGGGGGGCGTTCAGGCCCAGCACGGGACAGTGACCACCAGCAGCGGTCCCAGCCAGGCCCAGCAGAGCCTTCTGAGAAGCCTGGGTTTGGGGTCTTGCCTTCTTTAATGGTAAAAGACACAATGCCAATGATTCTAATGTGTTTCTGACACGAGGTAAGTCACAGATGAGCTGTTGCCTCTTAATGAGCTTGGCCAGGTGGAAAACCAGCCCACCCACCAGCCACTCATCCGCCTGCTTTGTCTCGCTCCCTTTGGGGCAGGCCCTGGTCTCTAGGATGGCTCTTTCCTCAGTCCATTCTAACCTGGCCTTCCAAGCCATCGATCCACTGACACCACTTTGGGGGCTTTGGAGGATCAAAGCGCTTTCCTGCCCGTGTCCACGAAAAACAGGCGGAAACGGCTTCCTCCAGTGGTCACTGCCTCTCACCCCCACTGAGCCCTCAGAGGCATCTCCCTCCATTTCTCCCTCCATTCTCATCGGCAGGGGCTCTGACGCTCGCCCCCATCCAACCCCTGCATTCATGGCTGAGGCGACAAACACCACCACCACCACCACCACTCAGGTCCCCCCCCACAGAAATCATCCGTATGCTCCCCCCACCCATAACACACGAATGAAGGAGCCTGGGCATCTGCAGGTCTGAAAAGGGCCCCCATGGGGCTCCCGAAGCCTGGGGAGGGCTGAGCCCTGACAAGGAGGGAGGGCCATTCTTGCCTGCAGTGGAGCCACAGCCTACGGTGACGCTGGATTGTGAGGAGGTGCTCACAGCCCATTCAGGAGGGGGACAGAGAGGGAAGGGGAAGAACGGAACAGGACAGAGAGAACAAAGAGGTGGCAAATGCAGGCAGTGGCAGGGAAGCAACCAGGAGGCGAGTCGCAGGGTGGGAAGCAGCAGTCCCAGGCTGGCTGGACCGAGTCACAGCTGAGAACTGACAGGGACAGATCCGCCCTCAGGAGGGAGGGAGAGGTTTCCCACCTGGGAGTTCTGGAACCGGCAGGCTGGGAGACTCGGGGGGCCCCTCGTTGTCTGTGTTCTCATCTGTGGATCCCGCGTATGGGTCCTGGCCATTCTCCCCCTGGTGCGGGGGCTGCCTTTGTTCCTTCTGCTCAGCCACCCTGGGGAAGCAGAGAGGGTGGAGGGAGGGCATGCAGACCAGGTCCCCCCTCCCAAGGCCGGGCCCACCCTGAGCCCCCAGCCCCAGCGCTACCTTCTCAGCTCATCCTCAGTGTCCCCAGAATCTTCTGCCCCATTGTCCTGTCCTTCTGTGAGTGGAAGCTTAGTCAACACAGGTGTCTGCCCTGTCTTCTGGGAAGACTGGTAACCCTCCTCCCAGTCCTCACGCAGGCGTCCCAAACACCAACTTCAATTCCCCTCCAGATCCAGTTCCTCAGGGGCCCCTAGCTTCCTCCTCCCTCAGACCAGGAGTCCAGGCCCCCAGCCCCTCCTCCCTCAGACCAGGAGTACAGGCCCTCAGCCCCACCTTCCTCAGACCCAGGAGTCCAGGCCCCCAGCCCCTCCTCTCCTAAGGCTCTGACCTGAGCACTCCCCCTCAAAGTGGATATCTTCCTGAGATCCTGGAGAGGTTGGTTTGCCCTCTCCTGGGGTTGGGGGTCTCTGAGGTGAGCTGGATCCTGCTGCCTGAGGGGGCTTGGTTTTGGTCTGGGGGCGCTGAGGAGAGAGGGTGGGTCAGTGAGCAGGAAAGGGACAGGGTGGGCAGGAGTGTGTGGGGGGAGGTGTGCCCACAGGAGGCAGGAGTAGAGACTTTGGGGACCACGTCAGACCCACGTCCTCCTCCCACTACACCCTCCCACACCCAAGCAGGGGAACAGCGGACCTTTCGGGGAAGCTTGGGGGCTTCATCCCCGCTGCTGCCACTGTGAGGGTCCCCCTCGTCCTCACTGCTGGAGTCGGGCCCTGCCATGAGGTACCTGGGGGAGGAACTGGGCCTCAGACAAACAGCACATTTTGTCCTCCAGGGCCTGCAGGGAGGGTGCTCAGGACGCAGCAGCCACTGGCGCTTGCTACATACCCAGGGTCACGACCATGGCCGCTCCCGCAGCCTGCTCTGCTTCCCAGCTCTGGAAGACCCCGCTGACCCCCAGTCTCCAGCCACCCACACGGGGGACCTGGGCCCTCCCTGGCTGCCCCTCCCTCTTGGGGAACAAATGCTCCATTGCTGAAAGTATTAAAAAAAAACAGAAATACTTTTCCCGTTTGAGAACCAAAGTCAGTTTCTCACTGGGAGAATGCCTACCAATTAAGGGAAAATTCCCAAAGGCAAATACATTTTGCTGTTTTAAGACCGTGGCTCTACATTCATGGATCCTTAAGCTGCTGACACTCCAGGAGAAGAATCCTCCTGTTCTGGTAATAATGACGGCAAACACTCACCTGGACTCCTGTGTGCCAGGCCCACTCCCAGCACCCGACAGAGACGCACGCACTGCACCCCGAGGCAGGCGGTCTCTCAGCCCCATTCTCCGGATGAGGGAGCAGAGAGATCACTGCCGTGCCCCGACCCCAGGACACAGGGCACAGCAGAAGCAAATCAATGTGTTGGCTTTGCTCTCCTGATGCACACAGAGACCCTTCTGCACATAGCTGGGTTTTTCCAAAGCAGGTGGACACTACTAGGTAAGTCACAACACTCTCTGGAAAGCAGTGTCTCATGGGAAATTCGGAGAATTTAAAGTGTCACAGTTCATTAAACCACCAATGGTAGATTTACTATTTTTTCTTTGAGCTGAAAGATTTTGAAAACTCAGTCTGTGATTACTGTGGGGAGAGCCATCCATCTGGAATCACCCTTTTGTCATCTGCTGTTTGAAACACGAAGTGCTTTCTAAAGGTTTGTTTTTCTTTCCGTCAAAACCCTGTTGCACATCTGACACTGTTTTGTTGCCTTCTCTTCCGAGCACTCTCACCTCCCCCAGGCAGACAGGGTCCAAATGCAGACCCCCGACCCACTCTATTTCTACACCCAAGGCCCCAGCCGCTCCAGGGTCCTCGCCTGCAGCCTCCCCGTGAGGCTACACCCCAGCCCCCGCTCTCAGCACACAACCCAACCCACCCCCATCACACCTCCCAGCTCCCTGCTGAGAACCCTGGGAACAAGGCAGGTTTCAGGATTTTGGATTTTTCAGATTTCAGAGAGACAAATGCCAGGAACACTGTTACATATCACTCCTGGGGCGGGTAGGGGGTGGGGCTCGGAGGAGGATGAGCCCTGTCAATGAAACTATGAATATTTCTCTAATAACCATGATGACACACTTCATAGAATAAAGTTCATAAATAGCCTCACATCAGCTCAGGATGCTCATGCAGCCAAGTGGGTTTGTGCTAAATCTAGAAAAACACTTCTGGTTCCAGAGGCATCTGGATTCCCGAACCACCGATGAGGGGTCTGTGGAGCTGGGCTGCCAGACACCAGGAGCCCTTTCTGAGCTGGCCCACCCGCTCCCCATCCTCCACCTCTCCCCAGACGACAGTCTCTCAAATACACCAGGCACAGCCCCGATTCTGAACACACTCAGGCCTGTCTTCTCTCCCTCGGAGTAGAACTCAAGGCCCCGTTCCGACCGCAGGCCTCAGATCTGACCCTGTCCTTCCCCAGATCCACAGCCTTCTGTGGCTCCCGCTGCCCTGGCCTCATTCTCCCACGACCTGCTGCCCGACTGCAAGCTGAGCCCCACCTGTAACTCCTCTGGCCAGACATCAGGCTGACCTCGGCTTTGGCTCCTCTGCCCAGTGGGCTCTCGGCCTCTGGTCAGCCTGGTAAAGCTCTTCTAGTCCTTGAAGACCCCTACTGACTGTGGTCTCTCCTTGGGCTTCCTCCCTCTGTTTCATAACAAGCCTGGCCCCTCATCAAAGTGAGAGGTCTTGTCGAAGGCAGGACCTGACGTCTGGGCGCCCACCACTGCATAGGCCGCCTGGCGCCAAGCAGCGGCTTCGGGGTCTTGCTTTAAATGAATCCAAACAGGCCCCATCACGCCATTCCCCTGCCCGAGCCTTTGCACATGCTGTTTCTCTGGCCTGCACTATTCTCTTCCTTCTCCGCAAGCAGACTTCACAGAGCCCTCCATGAACCCCCCGGCGAGTGCTCGCTGCCTCCGACACTCTCCCCTCCCAGCCCATGTCCTCCACTAGGAGGCCCTGGTCTGATTTCTCTCCAGATCCCTAGCACTGCCCAGCACAGGGATGGCGGCAGGGTCAGTGCGTGTACATGTGTGTACTTGTGTACCACAAGTGTGCGGTGAGGCCTCACCTCCGGGAGGGCAGCCGCCGACGCATGCGGTGACAGTCCAGCACCCACTCCTTACGCACGATGCGACCTCCGAGGCCTAGGACCTGGCTGTACTTGGGGGTGTTGGCAAAGGCACAGCTGTGAGGAGCAGAATGGAAGGGTCAGTCAGGTAGGATTTGAGGGGTGAAGGGGCAGGGGGAGACAAGGAGGACAGAGAGAGAACGAACGAGGGGTGAGTAAGAAAGGAAAAGGGACAGACACGGGGAGAAGCAGAGACACAGGGAAACGTAGTGAGAGACGTATGAATCAGGAAGAAAACGAGGCAGAGTTCGCACACAGTGCGATGATGAGACACACACACACACACACACACACACACACGGGCAGACAGGGAGAGGGAAGGCAAGACAGAGAAGGCAGAGGGATGTGGAGAGCGGGAGCAGGGAGGCGGGCGGGGAGGTCGCAGGCCTACATGAGGTGGGTGCTGTCTGCAGTCCAGTCTGGCCGATACTTGGCCCCCAGCTCTAAGGCTTTGTCCCGGAGCTCTGAGCGGAAGGGGTTCTGGAAGCCACTCAGCACCACCACCACATCCTTAAGGATCTTCCCCAGCTCCTGCGGGCCAGCTCGGGGACCCCTGTGCTCGGTGCCTTCTCCTCGGAGCTTCCCTGGCGCTGCCCCCCGAGCTGGGGCAGGGGCTGAGGTGGTGGCTGGGGTACTGGTGGGTGCTGGCACTGAGGAAGCCAAAGAGGAAGCTCCATTAGCACTGCTAGGACTAAACCCTGAGCCCCTGCCCCCCTCAGGTCCAGGGTCCCAGCCCCCAGTCCTCTCCACCCCTCGACACAGGAGCACAGGCCCCTGCGGGAACAAGGAACCCAATCTGCTCACATTTGGATCTCTTGCGGGTGGGTGGTGAGGGCTGGGCTGTCGGTTTGCTGGGGGTCTTCCTTTCTTCTTGATTCAAATCCAACTTCCTCTTCCCTTTGGGGGACTCCTGAGGCTGCGGGGTGAGGTGAATTGAGGACTCTAGCTCCTCTCCTCCTTCTCCACTCACCAGGGGCTGCCGCTCTCACCTTGGAGGTGCTGCCTACCGCCCTGGAGGCCGGAGAGGACGAGGAGGCGGCACTGGAGGCCTGCAGTGTGGCAGCCGCATAGCTGGGTCCTGCTGGGTCGCTGGCTGTGGCTACGGAGGGAGAAAGTAGAACCAGCATGAGCAGGCTGGGCCCTCAGACCTTCAGCTCCTGTCCATGCGACACAGATGGGCGTTCCCCAGACCTGCCCATGACCCAGGAGGCCAGGCCCCCAGCCTGTACTCACTTAGGACTCGGGTTTTCCACACTCACCAGTGGAGGTCTTATTGATCCGGCTGAAGAAGAGGGCACCTGGTCTCAGGGAGCTGGCACCCTCATCCTCCTCCTTCACACGGAACTGGCCAAGCTTGGTCACCTTCTAGGGTCCCGCAAGATCAGTGCAATGGGTATGGACTGTTGGCAGGGGGGGTGAAGAGGTAGGGAGAAGGCTCTGGGGAGTGGCGGGTAGAGCTTACCTGTGGGGAAGCCTCTGGCTCATCTTTGTCTGGGGGGCTGTGAAACCGTACAAAACTCAGGCCATAGGGGGAGTCCTGGGAAAGGAGGGATGGGAGTCGGGGAGTCTGGCCAAGGACCAAAGCCTGGCCCCACACCCCTTGAACTCCAGGAAACCCCTCTCTGGCTCTTTCCCTCACCTAGCGAAGTACCTGTAGGATAATTTCAAAAACAAAAACCTCTAGCTGCTAAGGAGTCCTGGCTCTGGGTCAGCACAGCTCGAAGCCTTTAAGTGCATTAGCCCCCTTAACCTCAGAGGGACTGACAGAGGCTGCCAGGTGTCTGAGCAAACCCTCTCCTGCACACCCGAATTACCGCCGGGGGCACGGGAGGCAGTGCTGGTGCCACTTCGGGGACACAGAAATGCTCGGGGCTGTGCCACCTCTGCTGGCTGGATGCAGAGCCACAAGATGGAAGGAACCCGGGTCCCTGGATGACCAGGCGAACACCCCCCAGGACGCTTCCATGGGTAAGGATTCCCTCACCGTGTGGTGTCATTACCGTCTGGGTCTCCTTACTCCAGCTTAGCACCCTGACTCACAGCAACCCTACAAGGATCAAGAAACCGAGGCTGGAAAGGGTAAGTCACTTGCCCAAGGTCACACAGCTAAGAAGGGGTGTAGCAGGTCTCACACCCAGGGTCTGACTCCATTCTCTTGATGTCTACCCCTAGGCCACCCCTCTAACAAGTCAGCTGTCCCCCGCCAGTTCCCCTCTGAGCTGCTGCAGCTCACCAGCCCTCCACACCCTCCGGGAAGCAAAACCTCGCAAGAGGGGAACCCAAACCCACTTCAGGGAAAGCAGGGACCCAGCCTCCTCACTGTCCCGAGGGGATACCCGCTGTCCAGTCCTCTCAGCCCTGTGACTCAGTACTGGTCCCTGAGCTCCCTCCTGGCCCAGGACAAAGCACCTGGCACCCCAGCTCCCACCCTAGGTACCTTGCTGTAGGGCTGGCTGCAAACAATTTTGACTCGGTCCCAGCGCTTCTCGGCAGCTCCCCGGACCAACTTGTCAGGCCCAAAAAAGCGAACACGGGTGGGGTTGGAGCCACTGCGGCTCTCAGAAGGGGACATGAAAGACGAGGTGACCAGAAGGACCTGGGAGAAGGCACAACGAATGAGGACCAGGGCTGACTGGTTTAAACGATGCATCCTAGGGGCTGGGAAGAGGGCAGGGGGCCTGCGAAGAAGCTAAGGAGTTGCCAGACCCAGCTTGCACCTCGACCTGCCTCATGGTGTGTAGACCCCTCTTGCCTCTGGGCCCCGGTCCATCCTTCCCTGACACAGGCCCCAGAGGAATCCTCCTACGTCCAGATCAGAATGATCCTTCTTGCACAGAGCCTGCCGTATCTGGCCATGTGGTGGGCCACAAGGCCTGAGAAACAAACCCTCCCAGCAGAGAAGATTCACAATGACCGGCACAGCATTCAAACACCTTTTGCAAACACA
Source organism: Phyllostomus discolor (assembly GCF_004126475.2). Taxonomy (NCBI): domain Eukaryota; kingdom Metazoa; phylum Chordata; class Mammalia; order Chiroptera; family Phyllostomidae; genus Phyllostomus; species Phyllostomus discolor. Next base: position 15,426,345 of record NC_040914.2, read on the forward strand.
CGGCTGTGTCTGCGGAAAGGTGAGGGGAATTCTCATCGGCCAGAAACGGGAGAGCAGAATCCAAAGAGGTGGAGGGCTGCACCAGTTAATGTAATTCTCACAGCTCAAGCCCACCCAGCTGGGCCTGGACGTTTCTGCTTCTCCAGCTGCTCCTTATCGGGCTTTGCCAACAGGGGGAGCTAGAGAGAGGCAGCAAAGCTGGAGGAAGGAGGCGAGATCAGCTCCTGTTTGGGATCTCGTGGGCAACACCCCAGGCACACCTCTGCTTCTTCAGCAGCTCAGGCTCCCCTCCCTGGGGCACCAGATGAATCCAGTTCGCAGATTCTCAGCACTCCAGAACCAGCCTCATCCAGCCCTTCTCAGGGACACTGGTACCAGCTGGTGGGCATCCCATTCAGGGTCTGAGTTTCAGAGCTCTATGGAACCCTATCTCCAACTTGTAAGCATCTATGTTCCCATCATTCCAACCTTTTTCTTTTGTTCCCCCAACCCTAGGGGTGGCAGCTGCTCCCCACCCTTGCTGCCACACCATAATTTAGTCTTCTTGCCTCATCAGTCACTAATTCTGTTTTTGTTTTTAAATATTTTATGTATTTATTTTTAGAGAGAGGGGAAGGAAAGGAGAGAGAGAGAGAAACATCAGTGTGTGGCTGCCTCTCACATACCCCGCACTGGGGACCTGGCCTGCAACCCAGGCATGTGCCCTGACTGGGAATAGAACCAGTGACCGTTTGATTCCCAGGCCCACGCTCAATCCACTGAGCCACACCAGCCAGGGCAGGCTGAAAATTTTAAGTGGTCCCAAGCACACAGTGCCAACTGATGCCAGGGCAAATCCTCTTTGGAGGAACATACTCCAAGCCCAGTCCTCCAAGAGTTCCAACAGATACATCCCCAAGAATGTAAGTTAGCAATTACACACACAGACACCACCACTCCCACCCCCCCCCCGCCCCCCGCCCACCCCGAGAGGCAGGAGGAAACAGGCTGCCATGACCCAGGGTTCACAGAAACCACAGACCGCAGACTAAGGCCCACAAAGGCTGCCTATACTGAAAATATCAAACACACAATAGAGAAGTAGTTTCAATAGTTTAAAGAAAGAAATGGACAGTATGATAAAGGAACAAATAATAATCAAAAATGACCAGACAGTTTTGAAAAAGAATCAGAGTTCACATCCAACAATAAGCGATCCAATCCCCTCTGTTGCTGGCTGGTCCGAGAATGTGCACATGGCCCAGTTCTGGCCCATATGATATTAAGAGGGAGGCTTCCCTGGCTGGTGTGGCTCAGTGGATTGAGTGCAGGCTGTGAACCACAGGGTCACCAGTTCAATTCCCAGTCAGGGCACATCCCTGGGTAGCAGGCCAGATCCCGGTAGGGAGCATGTGAGAGGCAACCACACACAGATATTTCTCCCCCTCTCTTTCTCCCTCCCTTCCACTCTCTCTGAAAGTAAATAAATAAAATCTTTAAATAAAAAAAAAAAAGAGGGAGGCTTCTGGGGACTTCTGAGAAAGATTTCCTGTCCCCACTAAAGAGAAACAGAGGATGGAAGAGGGCCACTGAACTTCTGCCCTTTCACTTTCTCCAGCTCCTGCTCTGGATGTCACTGGGTGACAGATGGAGCAGCGGCACCCATACTGCGACTGCGAGGGCAAGTCCAAAAGAACCAAGAGGTGCCCACCAAGCACCCTGACTTTGTGAAGCTTCCAGATCAACTCTGGATCTGCCTAATGCTAGGCTCCTCTCCTAGGAAACAAGTCTTATACAGTGACCCACTTTTAGTTGGGTAGATTCTGTTACTTAGTCTCTTTCTAACTGACAAAGTATGAGTTTGTGAAATTAAAAACCAAAAGCCTCTTTTGCTGAGAAGAAATATAGACTACCACTATATGTCTCTTTGTGCCCAACTCTGATTAATAAAAGGAAACAACAAAGACAATTATACAGAAGAGAAGCCTTTCCCTGGCCTTGGCTCTAATTGTTTATAAAAAGCCTGATTTTCAGCTGACAGAGGAGCTGAATTTATCAGCTAGAGACTAAAATTAAGGGGCAATGCAAACTGGCTGGTGGCTGCTGCCCACACTAGGAGGTTGACTAGACTGTCTTCCCATTCCCTGTACAGAGAAAACCAGTCACCAGACCTCTGTCTTCCCCAACACTGTCCTTCAGGCTCCGGGACTAAGACTTCACTCTCTAGAGGTGTTAGCCTCAGAAGCTTGTGAATCTCCTTAGTAGAATCTGAAGGGGGGAAAAGAACATGTTGATTGTGTAGAAAACTATTACCTACTACCTACTACAACATGTGGTTCACACTTGGTTTGTACAGCAGGTCCTCAAATAACATTGTTTCATTGTAATGTTGAGGGAATGCCACAAGGACTCAACTCTTGTTGACATCAATTAGCCTAGGGTGAAACTGGCTTTGTTACAATGTCCTTTTGTTTCCCTTAAAGTCCCAGAACCTACTGACTGTGTGAGGTGAGAGGACTTACTGTAAAGGTGACATGTACTCTGACGAGCATGTTCTGCCCTTTTCCCTTATTTTTCTTGTCTTTTCCAGCCCTACCTAGTCTCTGGGTAGTAGCCAGTATTATTGGGTTGGCCAAGAGGTCTATTTACTTTTTTTCTGCAAAATAAAAGACACGTTTTTCATGCTCATCAATAATCTTATTGATTTGGATATTCTGAGTATGTTGGCCATCTCCCTCATGGTGTAATGTTGATTGTTCTCAATTAATGTCCCGATTTGATCGCTCTGAGCTTCTAGTGGTCTCCCGGACTGCAGCGCATTGTCCCTCCAGAAGCCCCCAGCACAAAACTTCACAAACCGCTTTTCACACGTTCAATCAGTCACAGCATCCTCTCCAAACACTGCGCAAATCTTTTTTTGTGTATCAGCTGTGTTTTAACCTTCCTTGAAATAATAAAGCATTATATGCTGAAAATGTTGTGTATTTTCTTCCCTCTTCAATATTAAAATGGCTACACAAAATCTTGGTGTACACAATACACCAATTTTGCCCTGGGTTGGGAACATGCCCTGCCTGGTTTCAGAAGCTATAATCCCCCGAGGCTAAGGCTGAGTAAAGGACGTTGGGACCATAAGCCACTTAGGAGACAAAGCTTAGCTTTCTTGTAGGGGAATGTGCCTCTGCTTTCTTTCTCTTCACCCTGCTTAGTGCCAGGCGGATGACTGGTTAGCCAATGATGGGTAAGAATCCTCAAGAGGAAAGACCTGAGACAGGCATAGTCGCAAAGGGGCCCTCTGGGAAGAACTTGGGGGGCTATAGCAAAAGGGGGTAATGGACCCTCACCCCTCAGTTTGACATAGCCTGAGTCCTCATTCTGTCTGCAAGAAGTCTCTTAATCTCTCAGCTGCCTTACTTCCCCTGCCTGACTTAAGCCTGAAACAATGCTGGTGGTGAGCGCAACCCTGTGCTGGAAAGGGCAGGTTTCCTAGGGCGATCAGGCCTAAGAAAGAATGCATAAAATCCTATGAAACCTACTTTGCTAATACCCTCAATTTAAATAAAAAGAGTCCAAGCAGGAAGTGAGTTTGTTTCCCAAAATTTTATGGCCCTTTAACTATCTGACCCTGACTCAGAATAAGCCCTCAGAGTTCTCTGAATGTTATCTATTGTTTAATCATTTCTGCCTGACAATGATTAATGAGCTTTACGTATACACCCTGTATTCCTGTGCAAACTGAACCTAATAAAAGCTCATCAAGGCAAGGGTTGAGGCGCTCTCCCCTTGAGAGAGTGGCCGTGCCATCCCTTTTCCTCCACAGGACTCGGTAGTCTGTGTGAATTTATCTCGTCTCATCCATAACGCCATGGACCCCAGGAACCTGAATCCGCCACAGCCCTGGCCATTGTGGTGTGGTGTGGCTCAGTGGATTAAGCGCTAGCCTGTGAACCGAAAGGTCACCAGTTAGATTCCTAGTCAGGGCACACACCTGGGTTGCAGACCAGGTCCCCTTGGGGGCATGTGAGAAGCAACCAATTGATACATCTCTCACATCAATGTTTTTTTTTCCTTCTTTTTTATTTATTTATTTTTAGTGAGAGGGGAAGGGAAGCAAAGAGGGAGAGAAACATCAATGTGTGGTTGCCTCTCGCATGCCCCCTACTGGGGACCTGCCCTGGGTTGCAGGCATGTGCCCTGACTGGGAATCGAACCAGCAACCCTTTGGTTCGCAGGCCCGTGCTCAATCCGCTGAGCTACATACATCAATCAGGGTTGTTTCCCTCCTCTTTCTCCTTCCCTTCACCTCTCTCTAAGAATAAATAAATAAAATCTTTTAAAAAAAACAAAAGCAAAAAAAAAACCTCTGCCCAATTTAAATCATTTGCTCAAATAAAGTCTTCAAAATGTCAAGTGCCCCAGTTTACCTTCTGACATCTCATATAATCTTGTGAATATGAATGTTTGTTAATAGAAAACATCATTTGTCAAAATCTACCTTGTAGAACAAAAAAAGACACTTGATAACATTCAACACTCGTTCCTGAAAAAAGCCTCTAAACAAAGCAGGTTTAGAAAAGAACATCCTCAACCTAACAGAGGACAGCCACACACAGACCCACAGCTGCCACCACGGTTAGTGGTGGAGGACTCAACACCTTCCCCCTCCGATCAGGAGCAAGACTGGGATGTCCACTCTCAGCACTTCCATTCCACACTGTGTTAGAGACACTGTTCGGTGTGGTAAGATGAGAAAAAAGGGGGGAAAGCATGAAGAGTGGAAAGAGGAAACGCTGTTTTTATTCACAGACAGTACAGTATGATTGTGTATGTAGAAAATCCAGGGATCTACACAAATCCCAAGGGATTTCCCTATAAGAATTAATAGTGAATTTAGCAAGATCACAACATACAAGGTCAATATAAAAAAATCAACCGTATTTTTATTATGCTATCAGCAATTGGAAATACTTAAATATCATTAAAATAGTATCAATAAGCCCTGGCTGGTGTGGCTCAGGGGACTGAGTGCTGGCCCATAGACCAAAGGGTCACTGGTTCGGTTCCTGGTCAGGGCACACGCCTGGGTCCAGGTCCCCATTTGCCGGGTTGTGGACTGGGTCCCCCGATGGCGGAGTATCTCTCACACATCAATGTTTCTCTCCCTCTCTTTCTCCCTCCCTTCCTTCCCCTCTAAAAATAAATAAATAAAATCTTTTTAAAAATAGCATCAATAATTTAGGCAAGAATCAATAACAGATGCCAAAACGAGTGAGTCCAATTTCAGGAGTAACAAGATACTTAAATAGTCTGAAAGTATTTCTTCACATGACACTTATTAATTAATTACAAACAAAGAAGGATTTTAGAGCGGGGAAACCTGGGCCACACAACCTTAACCGAGTGATCAGTTGACACCACCTGCAATGAACAAGCAGCAGGGCCGCGCACCCGATGTGCTGAGAACACAGCACCCCCTCTGTGGCACCCTGGCCCCAAGGGTGCGACCTAACCCTGACCGTGAGGAGACACAGACATCCTGAACAGTGAGCAATGTCTACAAAACCCCCCGACCTCCGCTCTTCAGAAGTGTCAACGGCACGAAATGCAAAGACAGTTGCGGGGACTGTTCCCAGTGAAGGGGAACAAAGGAGATGTGACGAGTCAATGGGTGATTCTGATTTTTTTCTTTTATTATTATTTTTTAAATTAAACACTTTTTTAGTTCCTCAGTTTACATACAATATTACTGTGTATTAGTTTCAGGTGTACAGAACAGTGGTTAGACAATCGTATCCGTTACAAAGGGACCCCCAATATTCACAGCATCCAGCTGGCACCTACACAGTTATTACATTATCACTGACTGTATTTCCTGTGCTGTACTTTGAATTCTCTTTTACTATAAAGACCGTCATTGGGACAACGAAGGAAATCCACATAAGGTCTAACATCAGACAGTAGAATGCTGTATCGATGATTTCCTAATCTTGATGACTGTACTGAGATGAAGAAAACATCTTTGTTTTTAGGGAATACCCACGGCAGTGTGATAAAGGGGTAAAGTGACATCACGTATGTAACTTACTTTCAGGTAAGTAAGGAATATGTATAAAGTAAGTGTGTACGGTAGTTCCCCTCATCCAAGGGGGGAACATTTCAAGACCCCTAGTGGCTGCCTGAAACCTCGGACAGCACCAAACCCTATATATCCTATTTTTCCTATGCATGCATACCTGTGACAAAGTTTAATTCGTAAATTAGGCAAAGTAAGAGACTAACAATAACTAATAATAAAACAGAACAATTCACATAAAAGTACATACTGTAAGATTCCATTTATGTCAAATTCTAGGACAGGCAAAACTATCTCCAGTGGCAGGAAGGAAGTCAGAGTTGCCTGAGCTGCCGGGGGAGGCGGAAGGAGGGCTGATAAGCAACACGAGGGAACTTTCAGCGAGGCTGGCAGTGCTCTGTGTCTTGATCTGGGGGACAGCTGCACAGGTGTATACATCTGTCATATTCTTTGACTTCTGCATTAAGGTTTGTGCATTTTTTAAAAGATTTTATTCACTTATTTTTAGAGAGAGGGGAAGGAAGGGAGAAAGAGGGGGAGAGAGACATTGATCAGATCATTCCCAGCCCTGGCTGGGAATTGAACGAGTAACTTTTTGGTTTGCAGGCTGCACTCAGTCCAGTGAGCCATACCAGCCAGGGCGTGAGATCTGTGCATTTTATTGTATGCAAAATATACCTCAATTAAAAACAATTTCTACCTTGGCTGGTATGGCTCAGTGGACTCAGTGCCGGCCTGCAAACCAGAGAGTAGCCAGTTCAATTCCCTGTCAGGGCACATGCCTGGGTTGCAGGCCAGGTCCCCAGTAGGCAGCATGTGAGAGGCAACCACACATTGATCTTTCTCTCTCCCTCCCTTCCCCTCTCTCTAAATATAAATAAATAAAAATATTTTTTAAAAAATTCTAACTGCAAGAAAAAAAATATCTTGTAGAAAGCTGGTCTGTTCACTTATAATTAAACTCTCTTTGTCACAGTAGGTCTATTTTTACCCAAAAACATTTTGTTGATTAACTAGCTGTCTAACTATGATAACATCAATCCAGCTCTAATTAATTCAACCAGTTAAAAAAAAAAAAGGATTGTGCCAACATTTAAAAGTATTTGTAATAGAGCAAAAGGCATTCCTTCTGTAAACATCTGTTGTAAATGAAGTGACTAACATCGTGTTGGATGCCTATCCCACACAATGTGAAATCTCAATTTGCAGCGACATCTATGAGAGCCCTGGAGCTGAATAAAGTAGTTTTGCTCTCCAGCAGTAACTGAATCTCAGAAAAAACACATGACTCTGTTTGTTTATGCCACCACAATGCAAACTGGGTCTCCTTCCAGCTGTACACAGTTTATCACCTGTCTCTCTACACTGGGCTCCTACAGAGGGCAGCAGTAAGCGTGACGCAGGTCTGTCCGGGTCTGGCGCCCAGGAGGCCCCAGGGGAAGCGGTGATGGGGCATCCAGGACAGGGATCAGCCTGGGGCCCATCGCAAGGCCCTGCTTACCTCATAGTCTTGCTCCCCGGTCCCTGCAGCTGAGCTGCCCACCAGCACCTCCACGAAGGCCGAGCCGTCATTTCCGATGTCCACGCTGTGTATCTGCTCCTCCTTCTCCAGCTGCGGGAGAGGGAAAGTCCACTGTCAGTGCCCGCTCTGCCCTGGGCTCGCTGTGACCTCGGGACCTCAGGAGAGGGATGACCCACATCTGAGCCACCCTATCTCTTTGCAATGTCAACTCTGTGACAAGTGGGTGGCCAGTACTGAGTGGTGCCACCTTTTCCCCTACATGCAGCAGTAGGAACTCAAAATATATTCACTGAATGCATAAACCTCCACACCCACTTTCCTGACTCCTCAAGACTTTGCCAAATGCACACAGGACCTGCTGCCAAGGAGCTCTCTCAAGGTAACTGGTAGGACACTTACCAGAGTTAACCACCCCCAGTCACACCAGACTCTGGGGACCTGTTCTGAGAGTAGGACCCTGGTCTGGTTTTCTCACCACTGCTCCCTGAGTGTGAATCCCAGCTCTGCCAAACACTAGCTATACAGCCTCTAACACCCTGGAGCCTCAGTCTCCTCAACCAGAAAAAGGGGGTGATAACTGTATCTATGCACATAAATACTACAGCCACAGTGTCCGGTATGTAATCGGCACTCTACCATGGTCAGTCAGGAGGCATTAATAGTCAATGCTTAGTAGTCACCTGCCGGAAGCAGGAAAGAGCTACCTGCAGAAAGGCTTCCCCCGAAGACCTGCCATCCCCTCTGACAGTTAAGAGTAAGGAAAGCCATGTGGGGGGTGCAGGGAGGGGAATGCAGTTGGGAATGGCTGAGGCAAGCCTCCTGCTTTCTAGTTTGGATCCCAGAATGACAGGTTATTCCAACTCTCAGATGTCCCCAGTCCACCACCCTACACTGCCCCAGCCACCAGAGTCATCTGATGCTCCAGTCTGCTCTGCCACCTCTCAGTCAAGAGGTCGCCCCGACACCACCTACACACAGCTACATATGGAAGCACCCCCACATGGAAGGAAGGAGCCCACACTTGGGGTGGGGCAAGCCTGGGTTCAAATCCAGCCCTACCATTTCCAAGTGTGCAACCCTGGGTGATGTACAACCTCTCTGGGAAGCAGCTAACTCACGTGTGCAAGGGGAGGGTCCTCATAATAACCCTCCTTCTGCAGGGAGCTGAGATGACACAGATAATAAAATAACACCCATAACAACGCTGCAGCAGACATCTAAGCACCCACAATGTGCCAGACACATAACGCACGCATCTTCTCTCCTCACAACGGCTTTGCAAGGCAGGGCTATTATTATCTCCATTTTACACTTGAGCAAACAAAGCAGGAAGTGGTTATGTAACTTCCCTAAGATCACACAGCTGGTGAACGGCAGAGCTGGGACAGGAGCCCAGGCAGTCTGGCTAGAGGCGGCACAGCCCAGGGTTCCTTCACCACCGGGTGGGTGTGCTGGAGGGACGGCAATGAGGGAAGGGCCTTCCCGAGGCTGAGGCGCGCTGGCCTCCTGGCGACCCTGCCTGCCTGCGCTGCTGCCCCGGTGGGCAGTGCTGCCCAGGTGCACAGTGCCAGCCTGACTTCTCAGCCTCCCGCCACACTGGATGGCTCTCTGCCAGCCAGGCCAGCCTTCCTTTTGTCCTGAGGGCAGGCTGGCGCCTTCCCACCTCAGGGCCTTTGCGCCTGTCCTCCCCCTGCCCAGACTACTAGTGCCCCACACCTTCCCTGGCTGGCTGGCTCCCTCCCTCCTGCAGGGCTCTGCTCAGACGCCACCTCTTCAGACCAAGCAGAGTGGCCTCCCTCACCTCTGCCAGGCTTCTCTAACTCCTACGCCTGCTTTGTTTTTCTCCATTATCACCACTGGATATTATATAGTTATATGTTTTATTTGTATTTGCCTAGCATCCCTCTCCCAACCAGACTTTTAAGCTCCACGAGGGCAGGGACAATATGAGTCATTCCCTACACTGTGTCCCAAATGCCAAGAACAGCGAGCGCCTGATCCTTCCCTGCTTTGCTTATTTACTGCCGTGTGGTCCTGGAGCACATGGTTTCATGGCACCCTTTGGGCCTCAGTTTCCTAACCTATAAAATGGGGACAGAAATGACTTCTACCGCACACAGCTGTTGGGAAGACTCAAACAAGGAATACACGTGAAGCCCCCGAAGAGTGCCTGCCACAAGAGCAAAGCTCCATAAACGTCAGCTGATCTCATCACCATAAAAGGCCTTCAATACATTCCTAACGTATGAATGAACAGATGGACAGGAAGCCCCCAGTGACCATTTGCTAAAGAAGCAAATGCCCTGAATTGTAATTCTCACTCGACTGTCCCTGACTAAGTGGCTTTGGTTGAGTCTCTTGCCACAGCTTCCTCAACTGTCACAAAGGAACCATCAAGGCTGACATTCTTGGATTCTCTCAGCGGGCCAGGTGCTTGGTATATTAGTTTCTTTCTGCTGCTCTAACAAATTGCCGAACATTGCAGCTACAAACAGCACATCTCACAGATCTGGAGGTCAGAAGTGTGAAATCTGGTCTCACTGAGCTAAAACCACGGTCTCAGCAAGGTTGGGTTCCTTCAGGAGAGTCTAGGGGGGAAGCCGATTCCTTGCCTTGCTCCCCAAAACCACCTGTTTCCCTTGGCTTGTAGCCCCTCCCCCCAGCCTCCAAGTCAGCAAGGGCGTCGCTCCAACTTCTGCTTCTGTGGTCAACCGCTCCTCCGACTCCGGTCCTCCTGCCTCCCTCTCTCCCTCGTAAGGACCCTTGTGATTACATTGTTCTTGCCTCCCCCAAATAATCCAGCTTAATCCCACCATCTCAAGATCCTTAACTTCATCACATCCGCAAAGTCCCTTTTGCCATGTAAACTGACAAATTCACAGGTTCTGGGGATTAGGATGTGGACAGCTTGTAGGGGGCCATTGCTCTGCCTTCCACTGCTGGTGAAGCTCTTCCTGGGCCAGGCACCACTGAATCCTCACAACCACTTTAGGAGGAAGGGTCTGTTACTGTCCCAGCTTTACAGATGGAGAAACTGAGGCTCGGTTCAAATAAGTAGCTCACATGTCACACAGAACTGATGACTGGCAGAGAAATTTGGACCCAACTTCTGACTATAAACCAATGCTTCTTCTCAACTCCCTATTTCAACCCTTCAGGCTAAAATGCAACATTTTTCCCTGGCTGGTCTGGCTCAGTGGATTGAGCACAGGCCTGTAAACCAGAGGGTCTCCAGTGACATTCCCAGTCAGGGCACAAGACTGGGTTGCAGGCCAGGCCCCCAGTAGGGGGTGCATGAGAGGCAACTACACATTAATGTCTCTCTCCCTCTTTTCCTCCCTTCCTTCCCCTCTCTAAAAATAAAGAGAATCTTTTTTAAAAACACAACCTTTTTACCTCTCCCACATTATGAAGTACCAGGCCCTATATTTGGTAGGATGTATATATTTGTATTTTAAATGAATAATTCTTATAACTACTTCTACTCTACACATACAGACTCCCTTGTATTTCTTCTTCTTTTTTCACCACATAGTTAGCAGCTTAAACAACACACATTTAGGATCTCAGTTTCTATGGGTGAGAAGTCTAACACAGCATGACTGGACTCTCAGCTCAGGGTTTCAGGGGCTGAAATTGGAGTGCTGGCTGGGTCTGTGGTTCTCATCTGGGGCTCAGGGTCCTCTCCCAAGAGAACTGGCTGTCGGCAGGATTCACTTCCTTGTGGCCGAAGGACCAAGGTTCCTGCTCCTTGCTGACAGGGTGCTACCCTCAGGTCCCAGGGGCCACCCACATTCCTTGCCACACGGCCGTTCAGAGCATGAACTTCTGCCACTTCTCCCAGGTGAGTCAAGAGTGTGTTTCTCTGACTTGATCCTCTGTTCTCTCATTTTTTTGATAAATAAAACATTTCTCATAAAAATGTTTGTGCATGGAAAATGCCCAAATGTCCACAGACTTATGAATTTTTTAAAAAAGATTTTATTGATTTATTTTTAGACAGAGGAGAAAGGAAGGAGAGAGAGGCTATTTATTGTTTTTAAAGATGCACATGCCTGAGTTGTGGACCAGGTTCCCAGTAGGAAGCAGGCAAGAGGCAACCACACATTGATGTGTCTCTCCCTCTTTCTCCCTCCCTTCCCCTGTCTAAAAATAAATCAATAAAATCTTTTTTAAAAATTAAAAAATAATAAAGATTTTATTTATTTTACTTTTAGAGAGAGGGGAAGGAAAGGAGAAAGAAAGGGTGAGAAACATCGATGTGCAAGAGAAACAAGAACTGATTGCCTCCCTCATACCCCCAACCAGAGACTTGGCCCCCAGCCCAGGCATGTGCCCTGACAGGGAATCAAACTGGTGGCCCTTTGGTTCACAGGCCAGCGCTCAATCCACCGAGCCACACCAGCCAGGGGGATGATTGTATTTACATGAAATGTCCAGAATAGGCAAGTCCATAGTCAGAAAGTAGACTGGCGGCTGTCAGGGCCAACCTGGGGAGGGGGAATGGGGCACAACTGCTTCGAGTTATGGGGCTTCTTCTTGGGGTGATGAAAATATCCTCAGTTAGTGACGATGACTGCAGAACATTGTCAATGTACTGAAAACCACTGAGCAGTACACTTTCAATGGTTAAAATGGTGAATTTTATGTTGTGTGAATTTCACCTCAGAAAAAAGAGTGTTCAGTAAGTGTCAGCTGTTAGAAGAAGGGCTTAAGCACAAGATGACTGTCGTCTGTGGCCACGTTTGTGTGCCCCTTTCTCAGGAGGACACAATTCGTGACAACAAGACAAAGGGCACATGGTCGGTTTGCAACGTTCCTAAGAGACATCTTGTTAAAAAATCGTCCCATATCTATGAAAGGCAATGTTATGCACCATTTCAAAGAATAAGGTAGAACTCTGTGCAGTGACAGGGGATCTCCAAGATATATTGTTATTTGAAAAAATACCCTGTAATTTAAAAAGGGGAAGCCAGGGGTGGATATACATGTTTATATGTGTACACATGACCCAGGAGGGCCACACAGGAAACTTCTAGCAGTGGCCGCCTGAGGGGGAAGAACCAGGCAGCAGAAGCGGGGAAGGGGATGGAAGCGGGTGGGGAAGGGGGCTTTTTTAGTTTGTGCCTTTTTATGCCTTTTGAATTTTGTACCATATGCATATACTAGGCATTCAAAAAGTAAAGTTAAGAAAACCACAATGGTTATTTCCAACAATGGAACAGTCTATAGAATGAGAATGAGCCATCCACAGCTACACCCAACGTGGATGAAACTTACAAACATACTAGGGAGTGAGAGCAGCCAGACACAACAGTAGATACAGCATGATTCCATTTACATAAAATCCCAAACCGATGCTGTTAAAGAAACCGATGCTGTTAAAGAAATCGATACTGTTAAAAATCAGGGTAAAGAGCTTCCAGCAAGATGGAGGCATAGGTGGACGCACCGCACCTCCACACACAACCAAGATTAGAACAACAACAATTTAGAGGCAGAATAACACCCAGAACTGACAGAGAATTTATCTGAAGGGAAGTCGGACAGCCAAGAAGTTGAAGTAGACCCCTTCGTCCAGACCGGTAGGAGGGGCAGAGAGTAGCAGCCCGGCGCAGGTCGTGGCGCTCGAACAGGGAAAACTGGGCGCATAAGTCAACCAGGAGCGCGTAAGGCATCTGGGACGTACAAGATCGCAACGGGTGGACCCTGAGTACGCAAGCAGCAGCTGGCAGACCTGCCAGTGAGGTGGCAATTGTGGACTGGGGCAGAGTGCGCAACCCAGGATCCCAGAGAAGGGACTGAGGTCCCAGGAGAACAGAGCTACCGCCATTGTTCCCTCCTTCCCGCCCCCGCCCCCACATACAATGTCACAATCTAGCACTGGGGTGCCCAGCCCCGGTGAACACCTAAGGCTCTGCCCCTCACCGTAACAGGAGTGACCAGACCAAAAAAAAAAATAAAAGGAGAGAGAGAGAGAGAGATGTCTCAAACAGAAGAACAGATCAATGCCCCAGGACTCATCATTTTGAGCGACCAAGAGATAGCCAATCTATCAGATACACAGTTCAAAACACTGGTGATCAGGAAGCTCACAGAATTGGTTGATTTGGGGCACAAATTACATGAAAAAATGCAGGTTACCATAAAAGAGATGAAGAAAGATGCATGGAGAACCAAAATGATGGGAAGGAAACTGGGACTCAAAACAATAGAGTGGACCAGAAGAAAGAAAAAAAAACAACCAAACAGGAAAGAATGGAGAAATAAGAATTCAGAAAAACGAGGAGAAGCTTAGGAACCTCCAGAACAACTTTAAACCTTCCAACATCTGAATTATAGGGGTACCAGAAGGGGAAGAGGAAAAGCAACAGATTGAGCACGTATTTAAACAAATAATAAAAGAGAACTTCCCCATTCTGGCAAAGGAAATAGACTTCCACGAAATCCAGGAAGCTTAGAGAGCCCCAAAGAAGTTGGACCCAAGAAGAAACACACCAAGGCACATCATAATTACATTACCCAAGGTAAAAATGAAGGAGAGAATCCTAGAAGCAGCAAGAGATAAGGGGACAGTCACCTACAAAGGAGTTCCCATCAGACTGTCAGCTGATTTCTCAAAAGAGACCGTACAGGCAAGAAGGGGCTGGAAAGAAATATTCCAAGTCATGAAAGACAAGGACCTATATCCCAGATTACTCTATCCAGCAAAGCTTTCATTTAGAATGGAAGGGCAGATAAAGTGCTTCTCAGATAAGGTCAAGTTAAAGGAGTTCATCATCACCAAGCCCTTATTTTATGAAATGTTAAAGGGACTTATCTAAGAAAAGAAGATAAAGAAAAAACATGTATAGTAAAAGGACAGCAAACTCACAATTATTAACAACCACACCTAAAGCAAAACCAAAAGAAACTAAGCCAACAACTAGAACAGGAACAGAACCACAGAAATGGAGATCACATGGAGGGTTAGCAACAGGGGAGAGTGAGGAGGAGAGAGGGAGAAAGGTACAGAGAATAAGTAGCATAGACTGTAGGTTGAAAATAGATAGGGGGAGGGTAAGAATAGTATGGGAAATGTAGATGCTAAAGAACTTATAAGTATGACACATGGACATGACTAAAAGGGGGAATATGGGTGGGAGAGGGTATACAGGGTGGAGGGAAGTGAAGGGAGGAAAATGGGACAACTGTAATAGCATAATCAATAAAATATATTTTCTAAAAAAACAAGGTAATGGTTACCCTTGTGGGAGACAGTGACTGGGAGGAGCAGCAGGGGCCTGGGGAAGGGGCATGCCCTATCACGTGATCTGAGTGTGGCGCACACATTGTACTCCAAGAGGATTCACAGAACTGTGTGCTTTGCTGTACACCTTACACATTAAAAGAAGATAAAAACCAATTTAAAACCAAGCAATCAGAAAACCCCTGAAAGGAAAAAAAAAAAGAAAAAAGAAAGAAAGAAACATGTGCCACCTCACTGTTGAACATCTCTCCTAAAGGACGCACCTCCAGTGGGGCACTGGACTTCCACCTGGACCACGTCCCAGCCACCCCCCGCCCAGGAAAAGTGAGCACAGAGACGGAAACTCTCCTCCTGGGAGCAGGCCATGGGCTGGCAACAGAGACTCTGGGGCCCCGACAAACAGCAGTGGCGTGTGGGGCTGTCAGGAGCAGAGCCCCGTGTGGGACTATCCTGATGCGGCATAATATTGCTGGGAGGAAAAACTCAGGGTAGCAGGAAAAAGCAACACAGATTAGTCTGCGAGTCTTGATGTGCAGAAATTTCAGCCTCATCACTTGAAAAGAACCAAAATCAGTATTTGGTGAATATGGAGTCACCTGCATATTGGCACCTGCCAGAAGCAATCAGATTTTCCAAAGGACCTCTGACAGCAGGTAGATTACCCACTGCAATGCTGCTTGCTCATACACTTGCCCCTGCAGTTTATTCTCAACACAGAAACCAGAACTCTCTGAGAACCTAAGCCAGGTTCCGTTCTCTGCTCAGAGCCCATCAGTGGCTCCCGTCTCACCCAGAGCAAACGCTTAGGTCCTTACACAGGCTTTCAGCCTTCAGCATCACAGGGCCTCACCTCCACCCTGTCAGCTCATCTCCAACCTCTCTCCCCTGGCTAACTCTTCTCCACCCACATGGGCTTCCCTGCTAGGAGCCTGAGCTTCTTCCCCAGGAATCTATACAGCTCACTACATAGCCCACTCTGCTCACTCGTCACTTCAGGGAGGCCTTCCCCGGCTCCCTATTTAAATAAAAACCTCTTGCCACCGCCTCCTCCGCCAGCTGGGGAATTCCCCATTTGGCTTAACTGTCTGATTTTCATCCACAACACTCGTCAGCTGATTGATGTTTCACTTTTGACTTTCCCCACTTAACATGAAAGCTCCACAGGACTGACATATTTATATCTTATGCTATCCACCACTATATGGCCCCCAAAGCTAAACAGCTTGGCCTATTGAAGGTGCTTCATAAACATTTAATGCATTTATAAAGAAATGAACCCACCTACTCCTGAATCTACAGGTGCTGTGCTAACAACTTCAACAGCTGTCTCCAGCTCCATGTCCGATCCCTAACTGTCCCCTTGATGCTGCCCCCTGGATATCCCACAGCCCTTCCAAGCCTAGACATGCCAATGGGACATTTCACCTTCTCAAGCTGCCCCTTCTCTCAGTTCCCCATTTCAGTGACAGTGGCACCACCTCCCTCAGTCTCCCAGGTCAGAGAACCCTGTGCCTCGTCCTGACCCTCAAATCCCTCACCCCTGTGTTCTGTCTTTTCTGCTTTCAGTCTCCTTGCCTCCACTGCCACTGAGGCACAGAATGAGATGTGATTCTCATAGGGTCACAGGAGATTCTCCCGGGATCATAAGAGAGCCCAGCGGAACCATCACACAGTAACAAACACATGAGTCCCTCCCTTTACACAAATACCAACATGTTGACAGAGCCCTTTTGCAGACATTATGTCACCACATCATCACACTAACCCTGGGCTTGAGTCTCATTATTCCCAAAGGACAGATAAGAAAACAGGTTCAGAGAAATGAAACAATTTGCCTGAGGTCAAAGAGTGAGTAACAGGGAGAGCTAGGGGCTTGAATGCAGTTCTCAAGACTAAACCATCAGCAACCTCTATCTCCCTCAGTTTAAAACATTTGGTCTAGAAAAGCTGTGTAACTTCTCTGGGCCTCAGTGTCCTCATCTGTAGAATGGGAATAATAATAGACTCTAGGTCATGGGGTATTTTAAGGATTCAAGGAGTTCATCCACATGACGTGTTTTGGATGGTGACTGGCAGTTGTAACACTGAATAAATGTTAGCTGACATTATTATTATTGTGTTAGGGAATTATGAAATATTTAAACTCCTAAAATCAACCAGAATTTTGTAGATCTGTGTATTTTTCCTGGAATGAGAATCCTCAGCTTCTCTCCTATTCTCAAAAGGATTTGTGACCCAAAACTTTTTCAGAAATACTGCACAAGAGAGACGAAGGATATGTTCAGTATCAAACATAATCACGTAAGCCTTGCCCCCAACATACCTCCCCAAACACCTCAGAAATAAGGAATATGGCCCAAACCAAGAAAACCAGGCCCTAGTTAGCTCAGTTGGTTGGAGCATCATCCCGATACACCAAGGTTGTGGGTTCAATCGCCAGTCAGGGTACATACAAGAATCAACCAACAAGCCCTGGTTGGTGTGGTTCAGTGGATTGAGCATCAACCTGCAAACCAAAGGGATGCAGGTTCAATTCCCAATCAGAGCACACACCTGGGTTGCAGGCCAGGTTCCCAGTAGGGGGCGCATGAGAGGGAGAGGCAATTGACATTTCTCTTCCTCTCTGTCTCCCTCCCTTTCCCTCTCTAAAAATGAATAAAATCTTTAAAAAAAAATCAACCAATGAGTGCCTAGGTAAGAGGAAAAAATTTGATGTTTCTCCAGTATGACAAAACAGTTATGTGCACCAACACTCAATAGTTGTGGGTTCAAGTCTTAGCACTGCCATTAATTACTGCTAATAATGGCCCCTACACCACGCTGCCCTTGTGAAGAGCAAGATCATGCAAATAAAACACCAAGGCCAGCACCTGGCAAAGAACAGATGCTTAAAACACACTTAGCTCTCTTCTCCCACTGGTTTCTTATTCCTGACAGGAATAGCCTGTTTGGAATTCTGTAACCATCTCAGGTCAAACCACCCTTTCCTGTTTGCCTCCCTCCAACTGCATACTCAAACAGAACCTGGCCAGCATTGCACAAATAGTGGTTTAGACTAGCTACTTCACTCCTCCCCTGCATGTGCTAGGTTCCCAATCTTCAAAATGGGGTTGATTGGTTTAGATGATCTCCCGAGACACCTTCGCACCCTGAGCAGCCCGACTAGAAGGCAGGACACCAGGAAATGATTCATTCTCTTCCAGCTGAGGATACTGAGGCCCAGAAAGTAGAAGTAACCTACCCAGCCACACGCTAATTCCTGTGATCATCCCTGGCCTAGTCCTTGGATCGCTTTTCTCCTCTGGCAACCACAGTGCCCTTTTTCCAGGTAAGGAAGCTGAGGCCCAGAGGGAAAATGCCTCAACCCAATGCCACCTGGTCAGAAGGAGACAGCAGAAGGGCAGGATCACCTGGAGCACCACAGAGATGGTCCTCTCGCCTGCCTTGGCTGCCCTCCATTTTCGGTAAGTGTCCGCCTTGAGAAGATTTTCTGCACAATGGGTCTGGAGATAAGACGGGAAAGGGAAAGTTAGGGTACCGAGATGAGAGTTAGATCCCCTGCTCTTAGATTATTCCTTTGAGTCCTCCCAAACTCTCTGCGATCTCCCAGATTTAAGTGTTCCCCTTTCCCGCCCCCCCCCCCGCCCCGCCTTGAGTCCCCTACAACACTTTCCCCTGGAAGTTCACCTATGGGCTCTCCAAGGAAGCTCCCCTATTCCTCCTTTCTCTCCAGCACTTCCATAGATTCCCGGAAGTGCCCTCATTTCACATCTCTCTCAAAATTCCCTTATAATCTGGAAATGCCCCCATGACCCCCTCCTTACTCCTTAGACTTCCATGAAGTTCCCTTTTACAATCCATAAGTTCTCGTGGGGGCCACTCACGAATCCCTTTACGTCTTCCAACCTCCCCCACGCCAGGCTCTCACCGAGTCCTGGCTACTGCAGGACACCACATGGCGGAGGCGGATTTCCGGCATGTCAACGTCGTGGGATGCGCGGGACCCAAAAGATGAAGCAGGGTCCGATTTGGGGGTCGGGACCCGGGTGCTCCCAGCGCGCGCTGAAGTGCGCAAGCGCGGAAGGCTCGGGCCTTTCAAACCGCGGCGCGCCGGCGCTTGCGTCAACTCCGCGCAAGCCCAGTCGTGTCTCTCCCGAGAGAGGCGCCGAGTTCCCTAGCAACAAGCTTTCTCTCTAGACTACCCTCCAGGTGAGGTTTACGTCACGTCGGGGGGGAGGGCTAACAACAGGAGCGCTCTCGGGATTGGTCCCTAGGAGAAATTCGCCATTCTCATTGGACGAGACAGTCACCGCCCAAACTGGAGCCTAGAAAGCTAAACGCAGGCAAGTCCGAGTGGATTTTTGCCGAGAGCCTGGAGCCGACCGCTGCAGGATCCACTCCAATGGTTGTGCAGCTACACTCTTCCCGCTCATCACACACACAGAAAAAAATTATCAGATCTCGCCCTGGCCGGGTGACTCAGCAGGTTGGAGCGTCGCCCTACACACCGAAAGGTTGCAGGTTCGGTCCACTCTCGGGGCTCGTCCGGGAGGCAACCTATCGATATTTCTCTTCCAAATCTCTCTCTCTCTCTCTCTCTCTCCCTCTCTCTCTCTCTCTCTCTCTCTCTCTCTCTCTCTCTCTCTCTCTCATCAATAAACATATCCTCGGATGAGGATTTAAAAAATCTCAGATCTCTGTCAGGGTTTTTCCTGAGGCCAGGAGAGAGTGGGTCAAAAACCTAAATAAAACACACAGCAGGAGCCCAAACCAGACACACACACCCAGCCTATAGTGCCTCCACCCACGCCTCAGTTTCCCAATGGAACCTGAGCGCATCTATCTCCTTCCTGCCTCGTCCATCCCTACGGGTTGACAGGCACCCCCTCTGTTAGGTCCCCGCGAGACCCAGAGGTACAGCTCCACGGGGGTAGGATATGGAGCCGGCCCGGACACAGAACAGGGAGTATGAACCAAGCCCGTGCAGAGGAAGACAAAGCTCGCAGGCAGAGCGAGCCTGGACATGCTGGGCGCTCCCAGGTAGGGCCCCACCCACACAGGTGCCTCCTTGGGAAGAGACAGGAGAAGGGGAGTCAGTCTTTGTAGCCTCTCTACCCCTACATGGAATTAGGTGACCTGGCTTTGAGCTTAGGCTTCAGGCCAGAAAAAAAGGGAGGAGAGGGGAATGTGAAAAAACAAGAAAGTGCCCTTCTGGGTCCTGATGGAAGAGGCGACTGGAAGGCTGGACTCCTGGGGTCCCTGTGGAGGAGGGGGCTGGGTACAAGACGCCTTTGTCCCTTTTGGATTCTGGTTCCACCTCCCCAACCCAGAGCCACAGAGGCCTGCCCAGGAGATCTTACCTCAGCTATTTCTCACCCCAGGGTGAAGGTGGGTCCAGACCCGCCCCTCCTCAGCTTCCTATAAGTGCTGGGAAGCAGGGACGGCTGGGCCACACACCATGAGGCCCTCCGTGACACCGAGGACCTTCCTGCTGGCTCTCGCACTGCTATGCACCCTGCTGGGTCTGGGTAAGTGACCAGAGGCTTGGACTCCTGGGATTCTCAGGAAAGAGAGGACTAGGAGAGAGCATTCAGCAAGGTCCTCCAGAAGGAAAGAGGAGGTGTCCTGGGAATTCAGGTTCATGATGAAGGCACAGGCTAAAGGAAGAGAAAGACTGGGACCCCAAGAGAGGTAAAGCTCAAAGGCTGTTGTGATTGGATTTCTAAGAAAAGAAGGAAGGGACAGGGTGGGCTCTGAATCCTCTGTCCCTCAGGAGGGGTCTCAAAATAAGATATTTGAATTCTAGAAAATGAGGGAATGACTACAAAGGGACATCTTTAAAAAACAAAACAAGACAGTGGAGGGGAGAGGTCTGTTTTCCTGGACTCTCGGGAGTTCAAGTCCCCGGCCCCTCCTCCCTTAGAGGCAGGAGCTCCGGCAAGGCCCCCTTCCCCAGGTCCCAGGGGTCTGGGCCCCCAGCTGCCCCGTCTGTCAGGACGAAGGGGTCCATACCCTCAGCCCTCTGGTTCTCGCTGTTCCTTCCTGAACGGGGGTGCAGACCCCTGCCTGAGCTCCTACTGTCTACAAGACCTGCATGCACACGGCTCCTCCAAAGAGGGTCCCACACCCAAGAACCAGCTGGAAGCTTCACAAAAGTCCATGGAAACCTCCCCCAGGACCCCTCCCTGTCCCCGAGCTTTCTCAGAGGACCCGAGCGTCCAAAGTCAACAGCCTTGTAATTAGGTGAACAGGCTCATGGTGGAGTCGCTTCCCGCCCCAGGAAGCAGCTTTGCTGGCATCATTAGCGCGTCCCTGGTAGAGCGCTGGACAGCTCCCTGGCGAGCGGTCAGCGCCCCGCCCAGGAAAGGGGAGACTCGCGTCCCTCCTCCCGTAGACCCCGAAAGTCCGCCCCTGCCCGCGATGGCGTCTCCGGGATCACTAGCCCACACCACCCGGGACCACAGCCTGGCCCTCCTTCTGCCCTGCAGGGTGCCCGCTAAGCTGCGAAGTGTGTAGGGGCTCCGGTCCCACGTGCCGCGGAAAAATGAAGACCTGCGAGGCCGGCAAGGACGCCTGCGTGGTCATCGTGGGGGAGTCCAGCACCAGTAAGAGCGCGGAGCGTCAGTCCCAGGGAGGCGGGTGGCGCGGGCAGGGACCATCGCGGTGGTGGGCGGACAGGGGAGAGGAGGACTGTCTGGAGGTGGATGGAGGGACCTGAATCCAGTGGAGCTATAGAAATCCTTGTTGTCAGGGATTTCTGAAAGAGACTCTCCAAAAGAGAAGGTGGGGGTGGGAGGCAGATACGGGGGCTTCTTCAGGCAGGAGGAGGTGAGGAAAGGACACGACGGGGCAGCAAGTAGTGAGAGGGGAAGAATCTAATGGGCGGCGGGAGGTGGGGGGTGGATGGAGGACAAGGAAGGGGCGGGGTGGGCTGGGAGTAATGTAAACAGGGCCTTGCGGGTGGGAAGGAGAAACGGACTACCCCAGGGATCGAGGGGATGGTGCGGGCTGGAAGACACCTCTCCCACCGGAGAAGGAGGAGGGATGACGTTGGGGTGGCAGGAGAGAAATAAAAGGACAAGGAAGATAATCCCAGAGCAGGCAGAGAAGTAGAGATGGGGCAGAGGGGAGGCTGGTGAGTAGAATGGAGAAGAGGGGAAGGCTTAAATGGCAGGGAACATCCCAGGCCTGAGACAGAATAGGGGAGATGGGGAGCAATGGGAGAGAACAGAGGGGGGGGGGGGGGCGCGATATGGTGTGCGGTGTGCCAACGAAAGGCTGTGACAGCAGATGGAGGGCAACGTGGCAGGTAGGAACGATCCGGCAGGAGGGGGCATGTCAGGAAGGTGAGAGAGCTTGCAGGCCGCCCTACTCACCTATCCAGCATTGGCAGGTGGGAGACAGGCCGGAAAGGCTTGAAGGGACACGCACCTCCCCTGTGGGAAGGAGCTGCACACCCTGGGGCAGGGGGAGGAGAGGAAATTATGGGGTGGGAACCCATTGGTGGGGTGACAAAGGGAGACCTTTCAGTTGGGTTGGAAGAGACCACATGTCGGGAGGAGGGAAGGCGGTGGAGACCCGAAGAGACCACTTACAGCAAGACCTGGGGGTAGCAGAGAGGGCACAGTGGGCCGAAGGGCCGAAGGGTCGCAGGTCTGGGAGAGACCATCTAGACAGACCGGGAGTGCTACAGGGTGATGGTGTGAGGGCCGGGTCTGTGGGAAGTGACCTCCTCACCCGGGAAGACTGGAAACCAGCATCTCACACAGCTGCAGGGCAGCAGTGGGCGACCTGGGAAAGACCATGGTCCACAGAACCTTTAGAGGGTGGCTGTGGCGTGGCTGTGGGGTGGAAGGGGCAGTGTTAGGCAGGCCCGGCTTGGCAATGGGGAACAGCAAGTGACCACCACAGGCTGACCAGTGGCTAGGGCGGTGAGGTGAGGGGTGAGGAGAGCTACCTAATCCACCAATCCAGACTGTACCGCAGGCAGATAAGGGGGTACAGCTTCAGGAGGGGTGGAAGAGGCTGTCCTAGAGAGTCATGGGGTGGGGGAGCTGGGGGGGAGAGACCCCAGGCGGGGCCCCCAGAACCCAGCCCCCTCCCCCGGCCCCACCCTGCAGAGGGCCACCACTCTGTGAACACCTACAAGGCCTGCATGAAGTTCAGCGACTGCTACTCGGGCTTCGTGTCCACCACCATGGGCCCCAGGGACTACATGGTGTCCAACACGAACTGCTGCCAGAGCGACGGCTGCAACCGCGGCTCCGTGCCCCGTAAGTGCCCTCGCAGCCCGGCATGGGGGGAGGGCCTTCCAGCCCACCTGAGAGCCCACCCTTGATCTGTGCGCAGGAACACTGGGCAGGCACCCTGCCTGCTGAGCCTCAGTTCCCACTCCCGTAAATGCAGTGCCCACTATCAGCCACTGCCCCCCAGGGTTCCGGTGAGTTTGGGGGAAGGATCTAACATCTCTTTGCACCTTATACCCCACCCTCACGCCCAGCTCCCCAGAACAATCGCACTGAGAATGGCCTCCTGTGTCCTTCCTGCATCGTGCCCTTCCATGAGACGTGCCCGGGGACCCAGGTGGCCCGCTGTGTTGGCCAGGAAACCCACTGCATCTACTTCGCTGGCAACGTGCAGGCTGGTGAGGGATCCTGGATCTCTGGAGGAGGGCACAGGGACCCCAGAACTGGAAGCCCATGCTTGCAGGTTCTAGGGGAGATGGTGGCCCCAAAGGCCTGGGTGAGGAGGTAGCAGGATCAAGATTCTTAGGTCATGAGGAAGGAGGGGTTGGGGGCTCCGAGTCCATTCTGAAATTCCCCTCCCAGGTATCATCAACACCAAGTTTGCCACCCGAGGCTGTGCAACAGAGACTGCCTGCAACACCAAGCCCGGGGCAGAGGTGCCCTCAGCCTCCTACCTCTACTTCCTGCGCCGAGCAGACTGCCTTCCCGCCCCCCAGCCCCCTGGCAGAGCCGAGTGAGGAACTGAGGAACGTATGGCTCGAGTTCCCCGTTTGTCCTCAGTGTGCAGCTCCCCTTGTGCCTATAAAGCAAGCAGATTAACCATGCAAGCCTAGCAAGTCTTTGTGATGTGATGCATCTCGGGGAGGTGGGTTGTACGAAGCTGGAGGCTCAACCTTAGGGACCCCCTCTTTGCAAGGAAGAGAGGGAAAAACCTACCTTAAAAAAAGGATTTTATTTATTTATTTTTAGAGAGAGGGGAAGGGAGGGAAACATCGATTGGCTGCCTCTTGCATGCACCCCAACCAGGGACAGAGGGAACCTGCAGCCCAGGCATGTGCCCTGACCTGAATGAATCAAACTGGGGACCTTTCGAGTCTGGGACAACGCCCAACCAACTGAACCACACCAGTCAGAGCTCATTAAGGGATTACTCCCTGCTGGGCCCCTGTCTAAATGTTTTCTGTGCTGTACTTCATTTTTCATAATTACAGCAGCTCCGAAGTTGCTATCAGTATCCCCATTTCACAGATGGACGAACTGAAGCACACATGGTAATGTCATTTGCCTTGGGGCAAACTGCTGGGGGCGGGGGGTCAGAGGCCAGAGGCTGTGATTGCTGCTCTTGAGTCACCTCCCCTTTTTTTGCCTCAGTTTTCCTGTCAGCAAAATGTGGATATCCATAGTAACAAACTTTAGAGTTGTTGTAAGAGTCAAATGAAAGAAAACTAAAAAAGTGCTTATGCAGTGCCTAGCACCTTTAAGATAGTGGTGACTGTAGAGACAACAGTCTGAGTAAATAGTCATCACTGTAATAGGTGCCACTTAGTGAAACGGCCATTGGTTGGCAGGTGCTAATAAACATTGTTGTGGATCGGGACAGACTAGATTATGCTACAGTAACAAAGAAGTCCCTGATCTCAGTGGTTTACAACAACAAAGTTGTATTAGTCAACTCACGTGCAATAATACTGTGTAACAAAGCATTTCAAAACAGACTTGTAACAACAAGCATTCTTCTTAAGCATTTGTGGGTGGCTAGGGTAGCTCTGCTTCTGGTCATGGATTGGCTCGATTTGGCTCTCGTGTTGGAAGGAAGACTCAAGTTTTGAGGGCTGCACAGTCTCCTGGGATCAGTGGCTCCGTGGCAGATCACAGGAGCCCAAGAGCCAAGTGCACTGAAGGCCCTTGCGGAGGTCAGGGCTGCTAACGTTCCACTGAGTAAAGCAAATCACCCGGTCAAAGCCAGCATTCGGGAGCAGGGAAGTTTCCTCCCACTCCAGTGGGAGGAAGAGGAATGGTATTCACTAAACAAGTCACCACAGGCTGATTCTTCCTTCACCCCGGTCCCACACGTCTGGCACCGTCCACAGGTGTTCTGTTCATCACCGGCATGAGCCGCCACTGACCGAACACTGCCCGTTTCTGTGCATAGGAAAGTCTCACCTGGGTGACTACATGCTGTGGTTCAGAAGTGAATTAACACAACTCATTGAATGGAGCTGGCCACGTGGCCCCACCAAACGGCGTGTGGACCAGGAAGTGCCACTCTGCCCTGAGGCAGCGACAAGTTCCATGAGCAGCATGCATGGCCACCGTGGCCTCTTAGGGGCACTTCCTCATTTTGTCTTCATGGCTCCATGTGATGGGCTCCAGTATTCCCATTCCTGTTTTCAGGGAGAGAAACTGAGGCTCAGAGAAGGGATGTCACACTGAAGGTCACACAGCTAAAAGTGGCAGCACTTCAGATTGTATTTATTGTGTCGTGTTGAGGGGGAAGAGAGACCACATCACAGAGAGAGGGAACAAGCCTGTATTAGTTACCTTTTACCACATGACCAACCACCTTAGTGGCTTAGAACTATCACCTTTGATTTTGCTCATGATTCTATGAGTCAGCAGTTCAGTCTTGGATTAGCTGAATGGTTCTTCTGCAGGTCCCTGCTGGGTCTGGTTGCCGTCAGCTGGGTAGCCCTGTTTCAGAGGGCTGGCTGGCTGCAGGCTGGGGTGTCAAAGCTGACTGGGCCACATCTCTTTATTGTCCAGCAGATTACCTGGGGCTTCTTGACATGGCAGCGGTGGCAGGGGTCCCCAGAAGCCCCAGTGCATGAGCGCTTCCCAAGCCTCCGCTTGCACCGTGTTTCCTGTTGTCCCAGTGGCCCAGCAGACCGCATGGCCAGGTCTAGGGTCAGAATGAGAAGGGCCGTCTAATGGCATGGCTACAGAGAGGCTGAACAAGTTGGAGGCATTAATGCGCCCAGCTGCTTCCAGATCAAAGATGCTTTACCATCACAAGTCCCCAAGGTCAAAACAGTCACTGGTCCACCCCAACCCCCAGGGAGGCAAAACTCTAATACAGATAAAGTCTCTTGATTCCAGTCCAAGGAAGTCTTTCTTATATAGAAGCCCCCCTGTCCTTCCCCTCCCTCGGACCCAGGAGTCCCCACCCTTGGCCCCCCCCTCCCTTGGACCCAGGAGGCCAGGCTTTCAGCTCCAGTTAAAATCCCAACTATCTTTTTTTCCCTTCAAATCCCAAAAGAAGAGACACAGAATGACATTTCTACTCACTTTTATTCACTCCTCCAAACAGCAACGCAGGCCAGCCACACCCTTGATTCGTCCTTTCATGGTTCTCCACCTCAGTGGACACAAGTCCCTCCATCATTATGCAGAAATGCAGGAAACTTGGCTCGGATGATGAGATGTCTCATCGCTCCAGTTCTTTGTGCCTGTTCTGTTTCTGACCAATGGCAACGCCAAGATTCATCATACACTTTCTTGGATTCTTGCCTTTGAGGGTCTTCCAGCCTGGAGGTGCCATGCAGACACACCCTAATGGCAGCCAATGATCTGTCCAAAAGGGAGACTCAGTGTTTTCTACTTGGATGCTCCCACAGACAGGTGCCTCACTAGCAACCTTATGCCTCCACAAAGTCTAAAAGTCAATGTCATTAAAAGTCATGACTTAAAAGACAACCACTTGAAAAGGTAGCTGTGACACACACAAGTGCCAATGCACAGTTATATACAGTAAGACAATCAGCACTCCCAACAGCAGAGACGCATGCAAACAAAACCGGGGCGGGGCTTGCTTTCCCAGGTCCCATCTCTGGCATGAACCCCACTGGCATAGGGGCAGAGGGAATGGGGAGCAGGGGAGTGAGGTCAGACAGAACCAAATCAGAGGAGGTGTCAACACGGCAAAGAGGAGGGCATTCTCTCCTGTGAACAAAGACGCCCAGACTGGAGCCATCTTGGTGCTGCCCGGGGCTGAGGGCGTGTGGGCAAGGGTACACAGGCTACCTCTCAAGCTCCCAGTGTGCCAGGCTTCTCAGAAGGGGCTGCAGTGTGTACCTGGGTACATACACTGAATTCTCACAGTAACCCTGTGTGGTAGATACCATTTGCCAGGTGACTTGCCCAAGGTCACCCCCAAAGTCAGCAGGACCATCTGACCCTAGTGCTGTACTGATAGAATTTCATTCCCCTGAGGCTTGAAAGCTTTCGCAATTCCTGGAGCCATTCAGTGGAGCCAAATGCTTTCTCCTATCTTGGCCATCTCTGCTTAGATAGGAGTTCAAGGTGGGGATGGGTAGCCAGCCCCCCGCCCACCGTGTCTGTGCCTCAGGTCAGTCACCCTTGCCTGCGGCCGTCACAGGAAATGTCACAGAAGAGAAAATAAGGCACTGGTCCAAGTCACCCAGGGTGACGATGGCAAAGCTGTGCTTGCTTTCCAGGCCCATCACCTCTCCGACAGGCACTATGTCTGCCATTAGATGCTTGTTTCTCCCCTCATCTCAATTTTTTCCCTGTTGTGTGGCAAGAGGCTGACAATCTACATGTCAGCCCTAGTTCTGCCACTGGCTAATGAAATAAAATATTTACAAAGCACCTACTGTGTGTCAAGTACCATTCTAGGTGCTGGGGGTATAGTAGAGACCAAGAGAGACAAGGGGATAATAGCTGATAAATAGGTAAATAAATAATTCTCTATAGTCATAATTGCTACAAGGAAAATTAATCTGCTGGGATGAATGGTGGGGCGGGGGGGGGCACAGCGGGAGGTATGAGCTACTGAAGTTAGAGTGCTCAGGGAAGGCCTCTCTGAGGGAACTTCTGAATTGAGACCTGACAGAATGAGCCACTCATGGAAATGGTGGCGGGGGGAGGGCAGGCACAGAGCATTCTAGGCAGCATGAACAGCAAGTGCAAAGGTCCTGAGGCAGGTCCCAAGGTGGCCCACTCAAGCATCAGAAGGAAGACCCAGCAAGCTGGTTGGGGTATGGGATGGGGCAGAGAATGAGAACAGGCAGGGGCCAGACCATATAGGGCCTTGCTGTGTGCTGTTGGGCCTAGAGCCTGCCCTCTCTGGACTCTGTTCTCCTCAACCATCGTAAAAGGGATTCTGCTGGATGGCCTCTCAGCCCCCCGCCCCCTTTCTGTTTTTGACACCAAAGAATTTTGTGTCCTATGGCTGTGCCTCTGCACGCAGGCGGCAGCCTAGAACCTCCCAGGCACTGTGGTTTCCGCCTTTGCCTTGTGGCACGTTCCCACAGGCAGGAACACCCGCCCCGCTGTCCGTTGGGTCCCTTGCTCACTGCAGCCTCTGTGTACACTACAAGGCAGCGCTTTCTGAGCACACCCACGGGAGCCAACACAGAAACACTGGGATTAGTACAGCCGTACAGCTGCTTCTCCAGAAAGGCAGGTATCAGGGCTGGAAAGGGTTCAGGTTTAATGACAGAAGAAACCAAGTCCAAAAGTAGAAACTGCTAAAGGGGCACAGTAGAGGGGAACAGACTCCCCAGAGAGCTCCTCAGCACTTATGACATGGGAGCAATCAGTCACAGAGAGAAGGGCAGTTTCCAGGACCGAAATCCATTAGGGATTTGCAGGAGATACCTCTGAGCTATGGGTTCCTGCCCTTCCATACCCAGACGGTCTTACTCCTGGTGTCTGGCTGCCCCTGGGGCCCACTCTGCCCCCCTTGCCTTCTCCCCTCATTTCTGTGTGGCCATCCTCCCCACTACAGCAGGGAAATGGGTCTTTGTCACCAGGTTCCCCCCACTAGGAGCAAATATTAAACATCTGTATACTCCCCAAGACACCAAAAAGATTTCTAGCTCTGTTGCAGCCACCCGTTCCCTCCTCTGGAAGCAGACTGCCCACCACCCAGGAATTAGGAACCAAGGCCCACAGCCCTCTTGGGAGCCAGGAGCCTGAGACCCCAGAGAGTGCCCCGTCTCCCCCCGCCTCGTGAACATTCAAAGCCCACCGCCTCCTGAGGAACTGAGAGGCTGTGTGCAGACCTTTTCCCCCTAGAAAACCTAGACCCCACACCCCTATCCTATCCCTAACCCTTTGTGGCTCATAAGTCCAAGAGTCCCAGCTCCCTGGAGCACCCAGCACGAGGAAGACGTTCGCCATCAGGAATCAGGGCTTTGAACCCCCCCCCCCCCCCCCCCCGATCCCTGGACGACCAGATGTCCATTATACACACTTTCTACTCCCCTGGCAACTAAGATATATCCCCTTCTAGAAGTCCAACCCCCTTCAAGACACAAGTCTGGGGGTGCTGCCCTGTGATCCCACAGAAATCAGGAGTCCTGACCCCGAGGTTCTATACCCCTTCAAAACCCAGGAACCTAGACGACTAGAAGTCTCATCTCCCTTAGGCATCCAGGATTTAGAGTGGCCACACACCTGCTCTGTTATCTCAAAGACCCACACATCCTATGCCAGAGTCTGGACCCCTCAACCCCGTTCCTCTAAACAGGACGTGGAGTCCTCAACCCCTGGCGGAGCCAAGCAGCCAGCATGCAGAGCACCCTGGAAGCCCTGGCCCTCACCCCACCCCTCACTGAGCAGGCGCAAGGGGTGCCAGCACAGCCTCCGCATCTGCCAGCATCTCGTCCAGCGCCTGCAGCAGGACGCCATGCGCAGCGCGGTAGCCAAGGCCACCGGTGGCCGCTGCACCACCCGCGGGCCACAGGAAGGAGAGTGCACCCAGAGCTGCGCCCCCTGCAGTGCCCTCCCCGGCCCACGCACCTAGCCTCGCCTCCACTTCTGCGCGTGTCACCGGGCCAGGGAAGCGCGTCCGCTCCGCAAGTTCCCCAGGGGCCAGGCCCAGAGCACGCTCGCGTCGGGCCAGCGCTGCGGGTTCGAGTCCCAGTGCCCGCCGCCACTCTGCCAGCTGACCGCGTAGAAGTGCCACATCACAGGCCCAGCCAAGCCCAGGTACTGGTGCGGCGGCCGCCGCCAGGCTAGCTAGCAGAGCCGGGCGCCAAGCCCCAGCCCGGAGTGCGGCAGCCTTGATTCGGGCTGCACGCGGGGACGTGGGAGGCAGCGCCAGCAGCAGCGCCCCTGCCTGGGCTGGGGGAAGCGCGCGCCTCAGCCATGCGCAAAGCCCTGGGAGTCCGCCTCGCCGCAGGGGGAACACCGGCGGCGGTGCCTCCTCCAGCACCTCCCAGGTCTCGTCCTCTGGGCTCCAGGCAGCCACACGCCCAGTGTCCCCACTGCCAGACTGCTGCGCATCTGCGCCAACCTGCTGCAAACCCTCCCTGCCTGCTTTCTCTGAAACTCCCCCATCGCCTGCTTTTTGAGATCCAGTGACATGTTTCTCCAACCCCTCTCCGCCTGCGTTCTCCAAGCTCTCGACACCAAGGGACTTCTCTGCTTTTTCCTCTTCCAGAGACTCCGGATCTTCGCCCTCGCCATCTGTTCGCACGCAGACCAGCGGGGCATCAGGTAGCACCAAGGGCCGGACCTGGGCCCAGTCCTCCTCAGTGGGGGCCCCAGGGGTGACGAGGATGAGGGCGTCGTAGTGGGTTGGGTGGCGGGCGGCAGCGCTGCCCCCAGAGCCCAGAGGCACGGTCCAGAGCACCACATTGGGGCGCTCTGGGGCAGGGTAGGGCGTGGGCCCCACAGGCGCCACCAAAGCAGGCACAGCACCTGGGTCCCCAGGATCCAGCCCGAGCAGCACATCCAGCACAAGTCCCATGTCAGCAGCGCCAGCTATGGCCAGGTCCAGCCGCGCGCTGCCCAGTCGCTCCAGGCCAGAACGAACCCAGGACATCGCTGCCTCCAGGCCACCGGTCTCAAAGGCCTCACGCACAGCCTCCAGCTCAGCTGCTCCCAGTACCTCGAAGCCATCCTGAGCCGGTGGCAGGAGCCTGCAGGGACAGGAAGGGATGGGGTCAAAGGCAGAAGAAAGGCTAAAGGCCCAAGAGCTGAGCTAGGGGGACCGGGTTGGGCTATGACAACAAGGGTGGAGCTTTCTGAATAATCCTTAGTAAGGCAGGAGCAGGAAAGGGAGAGGGCTGGCTGGTGGCTCAGCAAATAGAAACCAGGGCTATGAATAAAGGGGAGAAGCTTAAAGCAAAGATAGGGCAGCTTGAATGAGGTTAGAGCCTAGAACCACACCTAGCTTGTCTTCCCAGGAATAGTCTGTGTGGGTGAGGAGGCTGTTCCCAGGAACCTGCAAGGTTAAGAAAAGGCCGTTCTGGGCAGGGCAAAACAGAGGGTGGGGCCTGGAGCAAAGACAGAACCACAAATGTATTGTAGACTACACGAAAGGCCTGCATTATTCACTATTCAACGTGGGCAAGGTCAGCAAGAGGGCTTTTTCCTGACACTGGATGTAAGGAGAGGAGTAGAGATGGGGGTAAAAGCCTCATCTACTAGTTCTTCCCAGGGGAACGTGGCTAAGGAAAACAGAGAGCAGTGGACCTGGAGGAGAAACTGTGGTTCTCGAAGCCTCATTTTGGCGTCTATGAAATGTGGCGGCTGGGAGTTGGGAGTGAAAATTCAGGACATAGCCAGCAAGTGGGCACAAAAACAAGAGGAGATGAGAGAAAGGCAGTGGGGGAGGGCACCCAGAAATAACGAAGCTCACCAAGGGTGAAAAGGGCAACTGGGGTCACTTGACAACCAAGCTGATGGGGAGAATAAGGAAGATTTGAGACTACAAGTTTTCAGGTTAAAACATTCGTGAGGATCACAAGCTTGTGTGACAGGGTGAACCCTTCTCCGAACTTTTGCCTGGGGGCAGTATTTGGTGATAGGTCCCAGCCTCTTCTAGAACTCTCTTTAAGGAGTGGGGCTTGTGACCTCAGAGCATTCACAGGAGACAGGACCTGGATGACAGGTCAGTACCTCCAGCTGACCCTTGGCTAGTGCGGGGCCTAGATGACAGAATACGGTCAAGCACAGATGGCTTGCTTGGTTGGAGCAACACTGACCTCAAAATCTGCTCTGAGGGGCGGGACTGGATTTAGGAGCATGGCCTCCAGTAGATATCCCATTAAGGTTTGCCCTAAATTCACCGGGGGGCGGAAGACCTTAAACAACCTGCGGGCGAGGTCTAGACAAAGAGCTAGCCCTCCCTAACCCGCCCTGAAACGAGCAGCTCACCTCTGCAACGCCTCCGCCTGGCTCCGCAACGCCGCCCGCAGGCGCTCCAGTTCCTCGCAGCCCTCTTTGCTGCTGCAGTCCTCGGGCAGCACGTAGAGAGGCACAGCTCCCAACCCCGCGCTTTCCAGCAGGGTCACGATCTGATCTCGGGCCTGGGCTTCATTTTGTGAATCCCCAGGACGGAGGTTCCGCACAGCCAGCAACGGGGTTCCTCGGGCCAGTGCGGCTCGCGCTGCGTCCCCCAGCGCTGGTGCCAAGGGTTCATCGTTCCCTTTGGGGCCGGGCAGCACCAGGACTAGCACGTTAGCCTCCGCTGCCCAGGGACCCGGTGCTGCTGGTGGACAGCTCAGCTCGCCCAGGAAGAGGCCGGGGCCTGCAGCTCGCAGGCTGGGGATCCCGGAGTCTGGCCGTCCATCGGGAATCTCTACCACCTCCACATCCTTGTTGCACAGAGCTGCAATCAGTGAGGACTTTCCCGAGCCGGGAGGCCCCAGGAACAAGGCGGTCACGTCACCCCGCGGTGGAGGCATAGCTGCAAAGCAAGAGATGGGGAAGCCTGAGGTCAGAGAGCACCTAATCGTTTTATTTCCTAGTCTTTCCACTCTCGTCCTAGATTTCAGTCCTCCACCCTGTCTCCTTCCATTCTCGGGTGTCACTCCCAGGGACCTAGAAATCTGGTGCCTAGACCCTATTCCCCAGGGCCCCGGAGTCCTGGCCAGTCCTCTTTATGGATGCGTTTCCCCTTCTGCTTCAAAAACTGAGAAACCCGGCCTCCAACCACCTCCTCCCTCAGGGACGCACTTGTTTTTACCCGCACCCCTCCTCCAAATCACCAACCGAGCAAAGAGCCGGTATACGAGAGGGTACAGTTGCTGGCGGCTCGTCAGCCTCCGAGAAGCTCCGCCCCTGGAGTCGGCAGACGGAGGCCGAAGAGGATAGAGCACCGGGATTTGGGGACCACCAGACGCGTTCCCGGAGCTCTAACCTGACGTCACTCTTTTTAGAAGGGGGTGTGTCTAGGAAACGTGATCGCAGGGACTCACCCCTCCGTAGCGCCTGCGCAGAACGGTCCCGGGGAACTCACCCTCCAACTCTGGCCGCCGCAGGACCTTGAACAATGAAGCGAGAGCGCCTGCGCACGCGGAGCGCCTAGCACGTCTGCGCCGTAAACTTAGGCTTGTACGGCTCGAGACGTCATCATAACGCGCCCCTGTGCAGAGAAGGACGCCCTCCGTTATTTTCAGGACTGAGTGGGCACGACTGTGTAACTGCCGGACGGCAGTTCGGGAGCTCGGCTTCAAGAGGCTCGTCAGGAGAAAGGGCGTGGAAACCACCGGGATCTTGAGACCCGGTGGGCCCTACCCTGCTTCCCTCCGGGTGACCAGCAACTGACAGGCGCAACGAAAGGCAGCCTTCTGCCGCTTGGAAAAAAAGCGGAGACCTGAGTCGGTGAAGATCTTCTGAGCGTGGCGCGAGGGGAGTCCGGGACTCAATGGCAAATAAAGTCTTATCCCCTCAAAAAAAAAAAAAAAAAAAAAAAAAAAGCGGAGACCTGGGCTACCCTCCAGGAGAAGGGAGAGCCGAAGTCGATGCTTGAGACAGCCAGACCTGCTTGAGGGGAAGCTGCTGAGAGTGCGCGTGGGAGGCGGGGGTTCTGGGTGGAACAAGAGTTACAGGGTGTCAGAGAACGCTGTCTCCCAGGAAGAGGCGGGCTAAAACATGGGTACCATTACCTGCTCCAAGACACGTGGGAGAGACGGGAACGAGGATGGTCTCAGAGATCAAGGGTTCCGCACTCTTGAGTTCAGAGAGCTAATTTAATGTAGGTCTTAGGTCTCACACAGGTGAGATGGCTCTAAGGAGAGTCACAAACCCAGGGAGTCGAATCTTTTGGGAGGGTTGAAGTTTCTCTGGTAAGAGCTCCATTGGATTAGAGTTCAAGGACATGGTATCTTGGAGGGTCAAAGGCTGGCAAAGACAGCCTCTGTGTCAAAGCGGGCTCTCTAAGGCTGGCGACAGATGAATGACTAAGTTTGATTTACTGTTCTATCATGCAGGCACTTCTCTTGACCAGAGGGGTCCCTAGTCACCATAGAGGACCCGCTTCCTAAGGAGACCAGGGAGCAGCAGGATTCTTCCAAAGAGAGGAGTCCTTGCGGTACAGGAGTTGACATCTGTGAGTCCAGCTGGCTGGAGGGTGTGGTCAGGAACTGATGCTAAAAGGGTTTCTATGGCATCTCAGTGTCCAGGGCACTGCAGGGACTTGCCTGTTGAGGAGCTGCCCTAACAGGAACTGCCATTCCCCATCCTTACCCTGATCACCCTCAGATGTCCCCACCCTGCTCTGTCCACTTAAATGTGAATGGGTGCAGTTCAGAGGGGCAAAGTGTCATCTGGAGGGGCTCAGCGTGGGAGATGTGGCTGGGAAAGAACAGAAACTGAGAGGAGTCCCAAGGTTCCACTTCCAACTATGCCCTAGACTTTCAGTGGGACTTGGGCCTTGGTTTCCCTGTGACAAGGGGTTGCCATTACTTACCTCCCAGGGCTGTTATAGGGATTGGCAGCAGAAAAGGGGAAAGCGTGAGGGTAACGAAGGTACCAACAGCTCCTACTGAACACTCACTATGTGCTAGAACATTAACACCCGCTACCTTATTCAGTCCTCCGAACAGACCCTATGAAATTGGTTGTCACTTTCAGAGGAGGGAGCTGAGGCAAAGAGAGGTCATGTATTTGTGACAATGACAGCCACAGTGTCAGTGCCCTCCAGCCAAAAAACCTTCAGGAACACACTTGTAGTCAACAAATGGGTTTATTGCTCACCGCACCGAGGAAGCACACATACCATAGGGGCACTTCAAATCATCTCATTAATAGAATTTTTATTTTTTTTTATTTTAGTTTTAGACACAGGGGAAGGGAGAAAGAGAGGGAGAGAAACATCAGTGTGTGGTTGGCTCTTGTGCACCTCCTACTGGCAACCTGTCCTGCAACCCAGGCACGTACCGGACTGGGAATCGAACTGGTGACCCTTTGGGTCACAGGCCAGTGCTCAATCCACTGAGCAACACCAGCCAGGGCTGGAGTGTTTTGTACAAAGGACTGATGATAGGATTTGGGTTTGTGGTAGGTGATGTTGGGAAGTGCTCCAGGAACAGGGGTTTTGCTCTGGATTGGATGGTGCCAGGAAGCCTGGCAGCTCTGTGGCTGGCTATCTTAGTAATTCTCATCTAGAAGGCAGGGGAACACAGCAGGCACAAGCTGTGACTAGTACGGCAGCCGCCGTCACTCATATTGGCTAGGACGGGGTGCCTGGTCATTTTTGTGGCTTGGACAATGTTCGTGTTTGTCTGTGTTCAGATGCTGTCATGGCAGAGTTTTGGTGTCTTGATTCCGTCAGTATGGCCTTGTCTGATGACACTCTGTGGAATTGTTTATATTCAACAAAATGCCAGAGTCTGCCTGTGAGTGCCAGGCCAGCTCCCGGCTGTGGGGCTGCTTTTCCCTTCCTTTATAATAATAATTGCAAACCACTATGTAAAGTGTTCTAAGCACTTTCTATAAATCCGTTCATTTATTGTTTACAACAGCCCTATCAGGCAGATACTGATATGGTTATGACCCCATTTTCCAGGAA
This sequence comes from Phyllostomus discolor, assembly GCF_004126475.2. NCBI lineage: Eukaryota > Metazoa > Chordata > Mammalia > Chiroptera > Phyllostomidae > Phyllostomus > Phyllostomus discolor. The sequence continues at coordinate 15,462,180 of NC_040914.2, forward strand.
GAAAGCTGTTGTACCTGCCTGGGAAATAGTAGAGCCGGTCTGGTGCAGAGGCTGTGCTCTAATCACATAGCTCTTGTGGAAGGAGAGACTCCCTGGGTTCCAGTCCTGACTCCATCTCATTTCCTAATCTCATAGGGAGCACCCTAACTTCTTTTGAGTCTCAGTCTGATCGTCCATAAAACAGGCCCAGTGATGATCTGTCTGCACTGCTGTCCAGCCCTGGCATACAGTCTGGCACATAATAAGCACTGTTAATTGTCATGATCCTGGGGCATGGGAGGTCCTGGAAACTCTTGCCGGACTCCCCCGACCTCTCCCACGGCCCTTAGACCATATGGGCGCCCTGCAGTGCATCCGCTGCCTCATCTCTTCGCTAACTCCAAGTTCCAGCAGCATCACATGAAATGGGAGCACCCAGCAAGCACAGCCCAGAAGCTGCAGGGGACCCTCTTCATCTGCTTCACCTGCAGCTGCTCCTTCCTCTTATCCAAGGCCCCGATCACCCACCAGCACAGCCACAGTCCCACCACCAGGCCCTCCCTGCTGGCTGTACCACCACTGTTCAGCCCACCTTCCCCTGTTCTGACTGGCAGGACCTTTGGTCAGGCCTCTGAGGTGGCACTGCCAGGTGAGTGAGGCCCGCACCCCTCCTGGCCTCTGTGCTTGCACAGAGTGTGGGCAGGACCTTGCCCAGGAAGCTGGGCTGCATCTACAGTACATCCGGCATGCCCGTGGGGAGCTTGGAGTGCAGCTTCAGCCCTCCCTAGGGCATTGGGGGTTCTATGGCTGGTGGAACCCTCCTCTGATATGGGATGGGCCCTTGGAATTTGCTTTCCTCCCAGGAAAGGCAAAGGGCTATTGAGAAGTAGGGCCCAGAAGATGTTTCTCATTTAGAGCTTCAGTTTTTGGAGAACAGAAAGGCCTTTGGGGAATCAGGGAAATCGGACAATAGTCAGATGTTTTGTTTAAAAAAAAAAAGAGTAATATCCCTGGCTGGTGTGGCTCAGTGGATTGAGTGCTGGTCTGCCAAACAAAGGGTTGCTGGTTCAATTCCCAGTCAGGGCACATGCCTGGGTTTCGAGCAAAGTCCCCAATAGGGGGCGTGTGAGAGGCAACCACACATGGATGTTTCTCCCTCTTTCCCCCTCCTTTCCTTTCTCTCTAAAAATAAATCCATAAAGTCTTTTTAAAAAATGAGAAAGAGGGCCCTGGCCAGCATAGCTCAGTGGATTGAGCAGAGGCTGCAAACCAAAGTGTTGCAGGTTTGATTCCCAGCCAGGACACATACCTGGGTTGCAGGCCATGGCCGGCAGCAACTGCACATTGATGTTTCTCTCTCTCTCCTCTCCCCCACCTCCCCCCTCCCTCCCTCCCTTCCCTCTCTAAAAATAATAAACCTTTAAAAAAAAATTCAGTGCTATTGCTGTCATCAAGATATGTGATCTAGAATCATATATACATATTTTTAAAAAATGAGAAAGAGGGAAAATTATTTGTATCTCCCTCATTCCCAAATAAATAGCTTGAAATCACAAGTAGCTGCAGATTGCAGAGCCACCTTTTATTCTTCCCGGATGGATGGCATGGGCTGCAGGAACAAACTGCTCTGGATTTGTGCTCGAATGGGGGCAGGGAAGATGTACTGCTGGCCTCCAGTACCACCCGATCAGTCCCAGACATGGAGTAGCTTGGGCCTTTGGGGATGCACAGCAAAGTCAAGGAGCCATCCTGAGTCACGTGGCAGTAGCAGTTCAAGTCCCTGTCTCCTTTCCACACTCTGCCTGCCTTTCCCACTTGGGGGGGCGCCATGGCATTGGGTGGCTTTGTTTACCCCTCCCCCCAGGAATTTACTACCCATTTAAATAACTTTATGTACCCTTCTGGCCATGGAATATTTAATACGTGCAGGTGAGATGGCATGAATAAGCTAACAGAAATAGTATCTAAAAACAGAAAAGCTCTATATTCAGATACCTAAACAAGGAACTTTGGCTTGTCAGCAGGAATTCCCAGCATACATAAGAAAGGCACGGGGAGGGGTGTACGGGATGTGAGAACATGGGTCCCTCCCCAAGCTCCAGCCCCCCTCCCACCCTGTGGGAATATGAGGAAGGCCATTTGTAAGCGGACCGTGAGGCCGACCTCAGGAGCCCGGCCAGCTCCTCAGTCAAGAAATGAGCAAAGACAAACTGTTTTCGGATGTGAGCCCAGACTGTAAACAACTGCGGGGAAACAGCTAGTGTTTTGATCTCACAGCTTGCACATGAGCGCCCTGCCCACCCAGTCTGCTTTGTTTCCTGTGTTCTATATATCCCTGTGCTGGGAAAGCCTGGGTTGGGGCAGACTTCACCAGCTGGCCGCCACGGATGCACATGTAAGTCTAAATAAACCCACGTCTTTCACAGCCAGTCCTCTGGGTTTTCTTTGGAATCAGCAGGCAATGTGTGGAGTGGACCTTGGCTCTTGGCATAACAAGGAGGGAGCTCAGGGCAGAGCGCCCCAGCACTGTGAGGAAACTGGTTTGGAATCAAACAGAGATGCCTCCTGTTTCCTATTGTGCTTGGCCAACATTGGGAGATTTCCCACTCAGACCCTATTTCAGCTCTTGAAAAGCTCACTCTTGGCTGAGTCCCACCAGGCCAGTTTTACTCCCTTGTATTACCTGCCCCTAGAGACAATGGTTGATGCATGGTATACAATAATCATAGGTTCATTTAAATTGAGGGATGTTTTTAAAGCCCACAGATGGGATGGATGTGGTAGACTGATGGAGGTCTCCCAATTTTTAGCTAGGCACATGGTGGCTACAAAGACCACATTTCCCAGATTCCCTTGCAGCTAGCTGTGGCTATGTGACGGACAGAGTTCTGGCTAAATTCCTGGGTAGAGTCCGCAGGCTTCAGAAAGGAACATTCTTTTCCTCCACCTTCCTGCCTGGAATGTGAATATCCAGGCATCTTGGACCATGAGAGCAACAGGAGAGATAGCAGAGTAACAAGACAGCAGGAGTCTGGACCCTGGTCAACGTCACGCAGCAGAGCCATCATATCAGCCCTAGAACACCCACTCCCCTACCGTCAAGTAAGGAAATAAGTCTCTACCTTGCTGAAGCTGCCATTAGTTTGGGCCTCTGTCACATGCAGCATAATTTACAACCTAAGGCAGAGTTCTGCAAACTAGGGCCAAATGCAGCCTGCCTTCTGGTTTTGCAAATAAAGTTTTATTGGAGCACAGTCATGCTCATTCACTTGCATGTTGTGTGTGGCTGTTTTCACATAGGACAGAGGATCTGAGTACTTGCAACCAAGATCATATGGCCCACACAGCCTAAAACAGCTAACATGTAGTCTGTCACAGTAAAAGCATGCCGACCCCTTGTCCAGCTAATAGACATACACCTACTCTGAGCCCGAATGCAGGATTCCCACCCTGGGAACGATCCCCTCTAGCAGGGTTGTGTGCACGTAGTGTTTGGGGCAGGCCTGGCCAGCCTGGAGCTCTGTTGGGGGATCACTTGTTTCCAAGATACCAACTTCACCAAAACCAAACATTTCCTCTGGCACTGGGTGAAAGCCCAGAAGTTTCTGACCCAGGTGTTTCACACCTCCCCTGCCCCAAACTCAAGTATCCCACCCCACACGTGTTCTTGGGACAGACAGCTGCCCACCCAGGTACCCACTGGCTTCCTGTTCTCTCCACACTGCAGATGGCATGGGATCCCAAGACTTCACACAGCATCACAGGTGACTCCCAAATCTTTACCTTCAGCCCAAACTGCAGATGTCCCCCCCATGAGACACAGCCACCCGGACAATACATGGAGTTGCAAACCTAACATGGGTCACCACAACTGCCACCATATTCACAAACTGCACTCTACTCACTTCTTGAAGAATCTGACGACTTCTCCCCCAGCCCTACTCTCCTAACTGCTCCCCTGCTGAGGATGCCCCTCCAGTCTCTGCTACAGAACATCCCCTGTGTGTATGTAAATCAGCTTACACCCTGCTCATTTAAAACCCTGCAAAGGAATCCCCTAAATAACTTCCAAAGACCTCACCCAGGCCCTCAAAACCCAATCACGACTGAGCCTCAGCCCACTCAGCAACCTCAGCTCCCTCCTCACTGTCTTCACTGCTGTCCAGCCACAGATGCCAGGCTGGCTTCTGCCTCAGGGCCTTTGCACTTGCTGTGCCCTCTGCCTGGAGGACTCTCACCCATAATTTCACAAGGCCACTTCCTCATTATTCAGGTCTCAGCATGTGCCACCTCCTTGGAAAGGTCCTTCTTGACCCGATTGGCTAAAGTAGCACCTTTAACCGTTACTCTAATATTTTCTCAGCACTCTTCAACACCTGGAGTCACCATCACACTTGTCTATTTCATTATTGGCATCCTCATTTTGGACTCCAAGCTCCCAAGGGCAGGTGCCATGTCTTCCTCACTGTTCACCCCCGGCACCTGGGATGGCACTTACCAAGGACACTCAAAAGACACCCCTTGACTTTGTGTGTCTGCCTGGCGTTGCTTGGCCTCCGCCGGCCTGAGAGCTGGCTGCCTTAAGTCCTACCCGTAAGAGGTATGGGCAGAAGGAAGGTGGGAGGGAAAGGGTCTCGCCTGGCTCTGGGCTCCTGCTGGAACCCCTCCAGCACCTTTCTGTGCTCACACAAGGCACTGTGCCTCTCTTGAGGTTTAAGCACCTGCCCATGGTGCCTCATCACCAGTCCCTGCACCAGCCACACGTGGCCTGTTGGGTTCTGGTCACCTCACCTGTTTCTGTAGCACGGTCCTGGGGGCGGGAACTTCTTGCAGACACATTTCACGGTTATTTCACTTTTTCGTGTTTGCACTTCCAGCCTTGCAACACTCATGTGACCAGTTCCCTGTGCTGTAAGTCCTCTTGGGAATTCCTACCTCTGAGTGAGCCTGAGGAACTTCGGAATGACCCCACGGGCAGCAGACTGGGTCTCGAGTCCCAGGCTCTCACGATCCTTATGGATTTTTGCTAACAAATGGGTCATTCTCTACATGTTTGCTCAGAAAGAAAGCCCTGCCTTAGGGCAGAAGAGGCCTCACACACGCTGCCCCAGGAAATAAAATCCGTGTTGTTTTAATGAGCCATGCGTTTCTGCTTTGATGATTCTAAGATTCAATGATGCTAAGTATAAGCTACAGTGGGTGTGAAAGTCTCAGCGGATCAACGTCAGGTTCTGTGATTCGGGGCTTCTAGGATGAGAAGTATGGGTTTTGAAAGATGCTTTGGTCTAAGAGCCTGTAATAGGGATCAAATGCAAACACTCTTTGGGGCCAGAGGGGTAACAAGTCAGTGCAGCAAGCAGGCGTGAGGGGTCCAGATGACGGTGGCAGGGAATGCCCCGTTACTCAGCTCCAGCCAACTGCTACCCCCT